>NW_021703783.1:75986821-76239055 GCF_005190385.1 Monodon monoceros | reverse complement strand
TTTTTTTTTTTTTTTTTTTTTTTTTTCAGTATAAGGTCCTGAGGACACCATTTGGAAGGTAACCAAAATATACACACACCAAAAAAGCCCACAGGCCCTTTTGGCCAAGTTGCCACTGTGGGAGAAGAGATTGGAAACAGACAAATATGAACTTTCTCCCTTACTGGAGGAGAGTCTTCTGGCCCTGCTTGAGAGTGATGAAACTTGTCAATTTCTCACAAGGCAGAAATCTACAGACACCTGGAAACACTGCAGAACTTCTCCAAAGGTTAGTTGTACTCATTTGACTTTAAAATTGAAATGTGGATTTTAATCATTTTCTTGCTGACATAAACAGCAGAGATGATTCAGACTTTGCAAAGATGACCAATTCCCCGAGGAACGAGGAAATGATGCAACTGTATCAGCTTGAAGAGTCCTAGAGAAATCCAAGGTGTCTTAACATAAGCCTATCCATTTGCTACAACTTGCTTTGTTAATCGGGGCTTCCTTTCATTTGTAGCTATCAAAATTAAAAGTCAAAATTGATAGAATAGCACAAGTGACAAACATTTTGATACAAAGACTATTCCATAATTTCTTCTCTTCAAGTCAAATGATGGTAGCCTTCTCATTTAAATTTGCTTTGAGGAGGAATTTTAATTTTATTTTGTATTTGCACACTTTGATTAATTTCAAATTGCTTCATTTATATGAATAAATAAGAATGAGAAAAGGAAAAATTTTTGTAAGCTTTTTTCTATGAGAAGTAAATCAATTTATAATGTCATGAAATTAAGTGTATGCCCAAATTTGAAGGGATGTTTATGTGCCTTTTTGTGAGACAATGAGCCTTTTCCTTCATCAGCTCAAAAGAGGTGCATGACACCCCCTCTCCAAAATAGTTAAGAACTATGGATCTAATATGGACACCTCATTTTACAGTGAATAAGTGGAAATTCCAGAACATTGAAATAATTACCCAAAGTCACACAGCTAATAAGTGTTAGAACTGGAATTTGAGTCTAGCCCTCTTGTGTCTAAGGCCAGTGTTGGATGTTCCTCAGGGGAACATCCAACAGTCACATAAGAAAGTTCTTTGGAACCAAAACAAAACAACCATCCAACCTACCAAAAAAACTGTGAAAATGAAAGTTTTTGTTCCAAATGTGTTACTATCAGATTTTCCCAACAATCACCTCCAACCTGTCTAGACCTGCAGCTGCTTGGGAAATCCATCTGCCACCTACCCCATCTTGTTTCTGCCTGTTTTTCTTCTTTAATGACAGATGTCCCGGTTTCAAATACACTAGCAGACTTTAGCATCTTAAATAACAAACACCAGATTTCACCTGGGTATGTCTCTATTCTCTAAACCCAAACCCTAGTTTTTCCAGCTGTGTCATTTTGCCATTGACTGAATTCTGTATGTAACACTGTCTTAGTCACTTTGGGCTGCTCAAACAGAGTACTATAGACTAGGTGGCTTATAAACAACAGAAATTTCTTTCTTTCACCGTTCTGGTAGCTGGGAAGTCCAGGATAGAGATGCTGGCAGATGTGGTGTCTGGTGAGAGCTCATTTCCTGGTTCATAGACACGCATCTTCTTACTGTGCCCTCACAAGGCAGAAAGGACAAGGGCGCTCTCTGGGGTCTTTTGTAAGGGCATTAATCCCACTCATGAGGACTCCATTCTCATAACCTAGTCACTTACCAAAGCACCCACTTCCTAATACCATTATATTGTGGGCTAGGATTTAACAAGTGATTTTTAGGGGGACATAAACATTCAGTCTATAGCAAATAGCTTATACTAGTTAGTGAATTCTGTAGTGAATATCTTGTGGCCATATGCTGAAATGGACTCTTTGCTTTAAAAAGAAAAAAAATGGAAAAGCTAATTTAAAGCCATTTCATTTTCAAGTATATGAAAGTCGCATACTTTTCACATCTGATTTAATAATGTCTTTTTTATAATATGAATTATTTTGAGTTCAAGAATTTTTCTTAAATTACTAATCAAAACAACAAAACAGAGCTGAAAGTTTGCCTCTTAGCCTACAGTTCTTTTTCTGCTGCTTTGAAGATGGGGTAGGCCATTTCAATTAAGTCTGCTTCTAGTACATGAACAATAAATAATAACGATATAGCTATCAATATTAATGTGGTCCTGGGAGCTGTATAAGCATGCCTCTAATCCTTATAATTGCTCTGCAAAGTGGAAAGTATTATCCCAATCTATAGATAAGAAAATTAAGGTCAAACAGGTGAAGTGACTTGCTTATTATTGTATGTTACCCAGAATAAATATTTTTAAAAAATTCATATCAAGCCCAACATTTAGACACAACATCTTTTATCACTAAAAATGAGCATAGTTTAGAGGTAGATCAGGAAAAATGTGTGCCTACTTCTAGGGAACCCCAAGGGCATTTGTCAGCCCCCACTCCAATTTCCCCTTTCTGCAAGTAGGAACCCCTTAGGTTGAAGTATCAGTTTTCACAGACTCAGCTTGCCTGAAAACGTGGTAGTCTCCAGCAATGGAGAAGAGTAATTAAATAGTACATGTGACAGCTGACCGGGCAGGAACACAAGTGAGGAACCCATTCCCTGCAGTAATATCCAAGCACACTCTGGGGAAGACTTTGCAGAGAGGTGGGGAGGGCCCATGAAATACATGTTACAGAGTGTTAGGCAGCCACGAAATAGGATAACTGTAAGTGAAGCTTGTGATACAAAATTACCTGTGCACTATTGAAAATATATGAATATCAAATAAAGGCTACAGGGAGATACTTCACAATGGTGAAAGTTATTTTGTTGGAGTTGAAGAGTTATGTGTGATTTTCTTTCATTTCTTTTGTGAACCTTTTGTAATATTATTATAATTTTTAGAGTTTTTACCAAAAAGGAAATGGGTGAAGAGAACATTTAATTAAATTTTTATCTTCTAGTCTTCTATAAGAAAAAGAGAAAGTTGTTAAAAATTCTAATAATTTTTTCTTCCATCCTTCCTCTGTCATCTTTTCAAAGTCTGTCTTCAAGCTTCTTCTCATTCCAATTCATTCCTTCTTTCAAATAAAATAGATTACTACCCCTCAGGCTCAATTATGATATAGTTTGAGCCTGTTGTATGTTGCTGGCTTGAGTGTCATTTGTGTGAGCCATAGAGACATGCTTAAATCTGAGTTGGAAGTACGTGACTTGCAAAAAAAGCTGAGACATCCAATTTGTAAGACAGCAGAAGGCATGAATCAGATACAAAAGGACAAACACTGTTTCTCAGGGGAAAAATCGAAAAACTGAGATGCCAAACTTAGGGGGTGAGGTTGTTTTGGATGGGAAAGTTGGAAACTTGATTCTAGGGAAAGAAATAGATTGCTTCACATTTAATGAGCTTACAATACAAATGAAAACTAAATTTATTTCTGAAGATTATTTTAAAATAAATTTAAGGATTTACATCTATTGTGAAATAAAATGCTTAACCTAACAAAAGTTTAGTACTCATTTTAATCTTCTTATGCATAAACACTGGATGAAAATTTTATGTCTCTAAATAGTCATAATTATACTATTCTCTAAAAACAAGTGCCTAGGCAGTAACCAAATAACTAACTTAAAATTTTAATTTTCAAAATATTGCCATGCAGACAAGATTCCTAAAGAATGGCAAGGCCCATCCACAATTTGGCAAAGGAATAGAGGCTATTTCAAAATGTACTGATTTCTTTTTTTCTTTGTTTCATTATCTGTTTTTTAAAAAAATATTTATTTATTTATTTTGGCTGCTCTGGGTTTTAGTTGTGGCATGCAGGATCTTCTTTGTGGCATGTAGGCTCTTTTAGTTGCAGCATGTGAACTCTTAGTTTGGCGCTAGTTCCCCAACCAGGGATTAAACCCTGGCTCCCTGCATTAGGAGTTTGGAGTCTTACCCACTGAACCACCAGGGAAGTCCCTCATCATCTGTTTCTCAAACCACCTGCCTTTTGTCTCTACATGTCACAGATTCACCGTTTTTTTTGAGACTGGATTACTATTAATAACTGAATTACTATTAATAAGCAATTGGCATTTGAAATAACTATATCAAAAGTTATAGAAGGAGTAGAGATAGCCTGCCTGGCACTAGGATATTCTGTCAAACACATGCTGTGCATTCCACACGGCCAGGGATTACCACGTAAGGTACTTCTGCATTCTTTATAGCACTCAATGCTAGACGCCTAATTAGTCACCAGTAAGTGCTTGTTGACTTGTCTTCTGAAAGAGTGTAACCTGCCTTGATTTCCTAACCCTCCACTCCTCTCAGCTAGAAGTCCTTCTCCTCCCCTGAGCAGCACATTCAAACTTTTATGCCTTAGTTCTTTTTGAATTATGACTAGGTCTTTTTTTTCTTCCCTGATGGACACTAAGCCCTTTGGGGACAGAGACATTGCTTGCTATCTTTCTATTCCTTACAGTGCCAGGTACATTGTGGATACCAGACACATATTGGTTGGACGAATACTTGAATGAAGCGATCATTGAAAAGTAACTATGAGAACTGGAAGACTTCCAGTTCCCAGCCCTAAAATTGCTTGAGTATCTCTGATAAAATAAATCGAGGTTTATAGTTGTACTTGTAAATACAAGGTGTAAAAAAGTAGAAAAATAAGAATCTATGTTCATATGTTTTGTTTCCCTTACAGGAAAATCTTTATAGATCACAAAGTACATGTGTTTTATTCATAATAACTATTACTGACCCTTCACATTCTGGATGTTAATGCTTCTGATGAAATACACTAGGATATAAACATCTAATTCTTTTCTAAATAGAGCTGCTGATCTTCCAGCAACAATATTTGTCTCTATTCCTTTTTCCTAAATATTTTGGCTCCTCTTCTTAGAAGACAGATTATTTCTCTTGAGCATTGTAAACTTAAATCTCAGCCTTCCTAGATGCATTTTCATCAAAGTATTTTTCCATGACTTTTATAGTCATGGTGTGCAGGAGTGGAAGGAAGAACACTTTTATTCATTGCCTGTTAAGTGCCAAATATTGGGTTAGGCCCTTTTTTTTTTTTTTTTTTTTTTTTTGCAGTACGCGGGCCTCTCACTGTTGTGGCCTCTCCCGTTGCGGAGCACAGGCTCCGGATGCGCAGGCTCAGCGGCCATGGCTCACGGGCCCAGCCGCTCCGCGGCATGTGGGATCTTCCCAGACCGGGGCACGAACGCGTGTCCCCTGCATCGGCAGGCGGACTCTCAACCACTGCACCACCAGGGAAGTGGGTTAGGCCCTTTTATATGTGGTATTTTGAATCCTCATGAAAGACCACATGAGTTATGCCCATTTACACATGAAGAAATTGAAGCTCAGGAAGATTTATCTTTCTCATTGTCTTACAACAGATAGTGTAAGCATCCTTTGTAAAGTGTCTGTGTTTCTAGGTGTATGAGAGGTAATACTGAAATATTTAGCACTTCTGACTCATTCCAATCAAACTAGAATTTGCAGATAGGTAACCTTTTTGAGCTTTGGAAAGCAGTTCTGACTGTGATCTACCTAATGGTTTGAGTTTCAGGGTGCCCAGAGAAACAGGATGTCCTGCCCAATGGCAAGCTTCCCTCTGCCTAGAGGACAAGCACCTTCAACTGCACAAATAATCTACATTTCAGGTCCATAAAAACAGAAGAAAAAAAAAAATATATATATATATTCAGAAAACATATGAAATAAACAATATTTCAAACTTTTTGGATTATTGTCACATTGAAGAAGTGGAGGGAGAAGGGAGCTGAATTTATTGAATACTATAATCTGCTTTAAAAGGATGTTCTAGATTTACCAGGTCAATATTTTATACACAGTCAAGTAGGTTTATACAAGCATGGCTCACTTACTATTGCCCACTGCTACACTCTTTTTCACTATGGAGAGAAATCTGTCAAGAAAAATATAATCTTAGTTGTGTTTTTATTAACCTCGTCTTTGACCCTGAGGCTAGATACTACCTATGGGTTAAGTGGTGTGACTTCTATATAGACATACTTACAGAAAGCCTGCATTTATAACACTGTGAAAAATTCAGACTTGTACAGACAGGTGAAGTAATAGTTTCAAATACCATTAAACAGGATAGTGTTTTGGAATACATTTTCTTCCTCTTTAAACAATATTATTCAGTTATGATTAACATACAATAAACTGCACATATTTAGTGTCCAATTTGATGTTTTCACATGTGTGTATACCCATGAAACTCACCACGATACAGGAAAAAAAGAAAAAGAACATATTTATCATCCTCAAAAGTGTCCTTATGCCTCTTTTAATCCTCTCCCTTAGACCCAGGCAGCCACTAATCTTCTTTCTGTCACTATAGATTAGTTTGCATTTCCCATAATTTTATAAAAATGGAAACAGGGGGTTTCCCTGGTGGCGCAGTGGTTGAGAGTCCGCCTGCCGATGCAGGGGACACGGGTTCGTGCCCCGGTCTGGGAAGATCCCACATGCCGCGGAGCGGCTGGGCCCGTGAGCCATGGCCGCTGAGCCTGCGCGTCCGGAGCCTGTGCTCCGCAGCGGGAGAGGCCACAGCAGTGAGAGGCCTGCGTACCGAAAAAAAAAAAAGGAAACATACCGTGTGTGTACTCTTTTTTGATCTGACTTCTTTCACTCAACATTATTATTATGGGGTTCATCCATGCCGTTGCATACGTAAGTAATTCCTTCCTTTTTATTGCTGAGTAGTGTCCTATGCTGAGTATGAATATACCACGGTGTGTTTATCCGTTTATTCATTCATTTACCCGTCCTCTGCACTCCACACCAAAATTACTTTCTCTGATTTGCAATTTCTGATTATACCCTTGGCATTTACCCAGGTATAGTGGACACCTGTGATTTTTGACTGTCCTGTATCCCTTCCCTCTTACATCTGTTAATAGCACCCTCCTGTTCCTTGGGCAACTTCATCTTACCCACTCCACATGGTCAGGTGGGACTCTTCTGGTTACAGGGTGGACCCATATGACCCAGGCTGGACCAATCCCAGTTCTTCCTTGGAATTTTCTGAAAGAAACTCCTTCCCTTTAGATTAGGAACTGTGAGGGTGTGATCCCAGAGGTGCCAGTGAACTTGAAGAGAAGCCTGAGAGAATGAGGTAGAAACAGACTGAAGCCCAGATAAGAGGTGGAGTGGCTGTTCTCTGAGGCAGACTTCCTGGATCCAGCTGATGATAAAGCTCACTCATCCCTGCCCTTTTGCATTTTAATTAAGTGGATGCCTATATCCACTACCCTACTTATGGTAAGAGTAAACCCTCATTTTGTTTTGGGGGGAATCTCTCTTCCCATGCTCTCAGTGCATGGTATCCAGGTGAAGCAAACTCCACCCTGGCTTTAAGAGTGGAGTATATGTGGCCAATCACTCAATTGCCTTGGCCACAGTGACACTCATTGATTCCAGGTGGGCTATTTAGAGTAATGTTTGTGCTACTGGGGATGTTGCTCCCTTTTTTCTGCAGGACTTGAACTGGAAAGTTTAGAGCTACAAATATTGCAGCCATCTTTTGACCTAATGGGGGAATAAGCCGAGGCTACCAAAGGCAGAACCAAAGGAAGGAGAGAAACCAGGTTTTGATGCCATCATGTGGACTCCTTGGATAAGATATCCCTGAAGCCTGTACTCTGGTCTTTGCAGTTATGTAAACAACAAAATTCCCCTTTTGTATAGATTATTTGAATTGCTGTTTATATCACAAAAGAAAATGTTGTGATACAGGTGTTTTTCATTCATTATTTCATTTAACTCCTACAACCTGGCAGGTATGTTATGATCCTAATTTTACATATAAGGAAACTCTTAGTTAAGTAACCAAAATCTCACAGTGGCAAAGCTAGAACTCCCATGCAATACTGCTTCAGGGCTAGAACACTAACCTGCTTAGCCTCGTGCTTTTTTAGCCTTTCTATTACATGAACTTTAATATTAATTAACATTTGCGGCTTCCTCGTTGCTGAAATAAAGTTACATTTATAAGGCTTAATTCTTCTCCTTCTCCTTTGCCACTGCTTTTTACCTAATTCTTGTCATCTTTTTTCTCTTCCTCGTTCTAAATTTTTCCATTTTCCCAATGTTAAATGCCAAACATGTGCTCTAGTCTCCTCTTCACAGGTCCTATCAACTCTAAAATGGTCTCAGGGTCCTATTGGTTTGGGCCAGGCAAAGTTAGTTTACTGAAAAACTTGCCCTTCTGAAGTAATAGCTAAAGACTAGAAAGGTCACATCTACAAATCAGTCTTATAAACTTCTCTAAAAGCTAATCACTGGGCCAAATTTCAAAGATGACAAGACCCAAAGGCCATTGCTGCTACTCCCTTTCTTCTCTCATTCTTTCAAGGATGAAAAGAGGTCAGTAATCATTCTGATAAGCCCTTGGGAAAATGGCTAATTGCCACATCTTCCTTCTTAATATGTGTAAGAGGGAAAAACCTTTACTGGCCTAGCTCACACTTTTCAACAAGGTTTTTTTTTTAAGGGGAGGAATTTGTTAAGTCTTAAAGGTGGCTTCATGTTGTGCTTCATTTCTCAGGAAGCTCAAATATTAACAGCCCATCCCTGCTTTTTTTTTTTTCAGTAGTCAGACCATCAATTTAGTTAAGAGCAGGTAATATCACAAGGTTTAAGAAAGAAAGAAAGAGGGAGAGAGAGAGAGAGAAAGAAAGGGAGGGAAGGAGAGAGGGAGAGAGGGAGGGAGAGACAGAGAGAAGAAGGAAGGATGGAAGGAAGGAAGGAAAAAAGAAAGAAAGAAAGGCTATTTAATCCCTTCTTAGTCTCTTAATAGAGCCTTGTGTGGAGCCTTACTGGAATCCTGGAGACTAACACGCTGGAGACCAAAAAAACTAAGCAATTTTGTCAACAACTAAAGAACAACTTCATTTTAAAACGAAATGTTTGAAAACTATGTCTTCCTTAGCTGCCAAGACTGAGTTTGGTTTCTGGATTTATTTCCCTTGTAAGGACACCTGACCTCACTTTTCTGAAAACTTTTTATAATGTTGCCTGTACTGTACCAAATATTTTGGATGCTATCTACCAACCCTCTACGGTTAAATGCAGTATTTCAAACACTGAAAATTTGAAAATGTAGATGTAGACAGGGAAGGCATTTCCCTCCCCCAATTTGTAACTTGTATGTATTCTGATAATGATTGTAAATAGATCTGACTCTGTAAACTAACCCTTTATAGTTAACTTTTAAAGTGATGGGCTACAACTGTATCACTGTGCATTGGTATCAAGCTGTTCTGCAAATGTTGGAATGGTACAAAATATTTATAAAAAATAAATGTTGGGGTGAGGCTAGCTGTTTTGCTTTCAAAGCAGGTTCAAAAGATCCTTTGAAAATACACTTTTCTCACCTGTAGCTTCACTTTTACCAAATGTAAAATTATTTTGCACAAATGATATTAGGGGAAGATAGTTGATTGCTACCCTTAGCTGATTTGCTTCACTCCTGTTGCAAAAAAATAGATTTACTGCATGGTTTGGCCTAGCAAAATAGAGAAGTGTGTAGACAAAAAGCTTTTTACCAATTTGGTAAGTTAACTAATTTCTTTGAGAATTTTTTTACAATTATTAATAATTGGAAATGGTCCAAAAATTCATACATGTATAAAATTGTTTTGTAGATAGGTAAAGCTATGTATTGATGTTGTGCAGAGTAGTGGTTTTCAAACTTTCTTGTGCAGTGGAATCCTAGAGGACTTGTTAAAACTGCTTGCTGGGCTCCATCCCAGAGTTTCTGATTCAGCTGGTATCAGGTGGGGCCTGAGAATTTTTATTTCTAGGAAATCCCCAGGTGATATTGCTGCTGCTGGTTTAGGGACCATCGTTTGAGAACCACTGATGTTGAGCAACTGAAAACCAGCTTAAGTGTCTTTTTTCCATATCTTATCTGGTCATGTTTCACATTTGTTTCCCAGGCTATGTCACTCTCAGAGTGTGAATCACAGCAAAGATTTTCCAGCTCCATCTCCTACTCTCTCTGTCCAAAGTTCAATGACCTTCAGATTCTCCCCTTCAGGGGCCCTCTTTCCTGAGGCTGAAGAGTAAATGCCTCAGGCTTCAAGAGAGCAGTTTCCCAAACTGTGCTTATCTGCAATCCTGTGTCCCTCAGTATTTTCATATATGTCCTGTAATTAAAGCTATGTAACATTTTGGGATACACTGGTTTAACTGGAAAGAAAGTTACTTTTAATCTCGGAACTTCTCAGAGCTTTTAATATGTAAATGTGTATTGTGAATTTCCAAAAGAGATCAAGTAGTTAGATTGATCTTGAGATCCTTCTCAACCCTTTCCCCCCACCAAGTTCTACGGAGTATCTATTAAGCACAGTTTGGGAAATGCTCTAAGTAATTTTGTAATTTAACTTTATTTTACCAGGTTAAAAAAAGTCTATATTGCAACCTAAGAAAAAGTCCAACATGCCAAAAATATGATGTGTGAATTTTAAATCAATTTTGAAAAGGAATTAAATAAATGCACTCACCCATTATTTTGACTGAATGTGACTTTTTTTTGCAATAAGAACAGATAAAAAGAGATCTACCCTCTTAAATTCTTCAGGTTTCAGTACAGTATCGTTAACTATAGGCACAATGTTGTACAGCAGATCTCTAGAACTTTTTCATCTTGTGTAACTGAAACCTTATACCCATTGAAGAGCAACTCCCCATTTCCCCCACCCTCTAGCCTCTGGCAATCATCCTTCTACTTTCTGCTTCTGAATTTGACTATTTGTCATACTTCATATAAATGGTATCCCTATTTGGTACGACTATTTGTCATACTTCATATAAATGGAATCATGAATATTTGTCCTGTGATTGGCTAATTTCACTTAGTGTAACATTCTCCTGATTCATCCATGTGGTAGTATCATTTCCTTCTTTTTTAATGGCTGAATAATATTCAGCCATTAAAATAATAATTGTGGTATGTAAATACCACAATTTCTTTTTTCATGTGATCTTTTCTTGATTGAATCATTTACCAAGTTGATACAAAGAAAGAACCCTTTCAGCCTCTGCTGATAATCAAGCCTTTCCTGACCTCACCACCTATCCTGTCCCTCCCCACCTATCCTGTCCCTCCCCTCAATTTCTTTTCCATTACTGTTTCATTTTCTTCATTAGATTTCTCATGATTATGAGTTATCTTATGAATTCCTTAAGTGAGTTACATGTTTATTGCTTTTTTCTACCACTAGCAAACAGTTCCATGAGGGCTATACCTTGTCGGTCTTGCCCAATTCTGTATCTTCAGTGCCTAGAACGATGCTTGGCACATCAGGAGCACTCAGTAAATATTTTTTTGATGGAAAGAATAAATAGATCGATACAATCATCATCTAAGTTCTAATTATGAAGTCTTTATTATTGTAATAAAAGATGTAGGAAGAGGAAAAGGTGCTCTTTAGCAGCTTCAGATGAGGCAATTAGAACAATCTTTTGATTTCCAATGGAGTATTTCCAATATAATGATAGAAGGGGGAATTATTAATGTGAAACTCAGGATGCTATTTTGTAAACTCACTTTTATTATGATTTTTAACATTTACTAAGGGTCCAAAAAAATACATACAATTATCTTTTAAAATAAGACAAGTATGTGAAAAATACTTGGCATATAAGTAGCTCCTATAAAAATATCAACTTTTCTGTCTTTCCAACTTTAAAAGATCTCTGAATGATGCTACTTCTTGCCATATTACAAAGTGCTTTGAATTGGACAAATCTAAAAAGCATCAATTACAGTGTTTTTTGTTTTTTATTTTAAAGGAGAGCTTGTTATATATTTGTGTTCTTGTATGATAAGCAAGTGTTAAATATGTGTAGAGCATAAATATTCCTAACTTACGGATTCTGGTAATTTTAGAGGTATGGGAGAAGTCTGATTGATTGTATGATTGTTGAATATTACAGTAGATACATTCAATTTTGTGCAAGAAAATAAGAGAAGTCATCAGGTATTATTTATAGGAGGAAAGGATTCACCCAGGAATCCAAGAAGATAATTGTCAGAAGTCCTTAGGACATAATGTGATTTGAAATTACATAAAAAATGTATTGTCTATTTCCAGGTATTACAATGGAAAAATATGCATATCTCACTTCACCAGGCCTTTTATGTGGTTTTAATTTTTTTTTCTTTCTTGTTTAGGTTGTCTTCATCCGGTCTCCATTCTCTTTTTTTTTGGTCCTCGCATTATCTCCCTCTAGGGGTTTATGTTTGTGTTTACTTTATGCTTTTATCCTTTTTAGTGGAAAAAAGTGGGTCAGTATTACTTCAGTTTGTCTTCACTTTCACTCCACTGTTCATTCCTGAACTAGCCTTTAGCCTCTGGGATAGAAGAAAGTAAAAACATTGACAGAAACTGGGCCAACCTCTCGGGCGGCCCCCCTCCTCCAAGAAAACAAAACCTAACCAACTCTGCAACAGAAGTTCCTTTCTGTTCTCATAGCACCTTCTATTTCCCTTCACATAAAGCTCAGATTTTTATTACAATTGCTTATGGAGTATTTTTCATCCCAGGGAGACTCTCCGTCCTCTGAGGACTTAGTATATTGTCAAGAACATAATATAAAGAAGTTTGTGGTTTAAATGAATAAATGCCTGTGTGAGTGAATACTGCCCTGGTACCCACCCAGCCACCCACAATAAAGGAGAAAACTTGCAGCAATCAAGCTCAAGTGTGGGCCCTTTGACATCAACTTTCTAGAGAACCAGTAGAGAGCTGCGGCAATGGTATCTAAATTACATAATTACTTGGATAATTTAAGCAACAGTTTTTGTTTTGTCGGGGGGTGGAAGATGAAGGGGCTGAACTGTTCAGATAATTTCTTCCCCAGTCGCCGTAGACAGGCACTGCCTAACCTTCTCACCCTTGCGGGGGTCTCTTCACCTCTCCCACCGCCCTCCAGCCACTCCAGAAGCCGGGCACGGGAGACTAAGGCCCTACATCTCGGGGTGGGGGTTTCCCGGGGATACCCCGCCCCGCCCTCTAGGCCCCGCCCCTTCCCCGCCCCCGCCGCCGCCGGCAGGGGTCGCGCTGCCTGCGGCGAGCTGCTCAAGAGGGGGTGGGGGAAGCTGCCGCGGCCGGTCGCCTTTCTCTGCCGCCGCTGGTTGGATCATTTCAATAAAAGTGTTTTTTCTCGCTCGCTCGCTCTCCCCGGGGGAACAGGCGGAGGCGTCAGTCCGCAGCCGCCGAGTGAAAAAGCGACGCATACGCAGCGAGCGTCTCCTCAGCTTCGCACGGCCCGGCCCCAGAGAAGAAGGAGCCCGTGTCCGGCCGGGCCGCCGCAACCGGGCGTCGGCGCCTCACTCCCGCTGCGGCTCCTCCAAGGGGATTAGTGGGCCGCCTGCGCGGCTCGGCAGCCCGGGAGCCATGTTGTCCGGGGGGCTTGACAACGCGTGAGGGACCCGCGGCCCCTCCCGGAGGCTCGGACCGTCGGCGTGAGCTGGAAGGCTGCTACGGCGGCGGAGGCCTGCGCCTCGGAGGCGCCTTGGGTCTGTCCGTCGCTGGGACCCGGACCTGCATCCGGTCGCCGCGGGCGTCGCAGGAGCCGCTTTCCTTGTGCGCCTCGCCTCGCCAGCTCTCGGGACGCGGTCCCCGCACTTGTTGGTGAGTTGGCGGCTGGCGGCCGCTCGGGGCTTTCCCTGCTGCCCCGCCGACCCTGGGCTGAGAGCGGCCGGAGGGTGCTTGGGACTGGGGGCCGGGGCGGGCGGCTCAGGCCCGGCCGGGAGGTTGAGGAGGACGGCGCGGCGCAGGGGCTCGCTTGTTTGTCGCCCCTCGGGTCCACTTCGGACCCCGGTCGCCCGAGCATTTCCGGGCGTGGGGTGGGGTGTGTGTCTGACGCTTGGGCTCCTTCGCGAGAGGCGCCTCCAGCCGCCGCCGCAGCCGCCTCCGCGCTTGCTGCCGCTTTGGTCTCCGGGGGAGGCCGGTCTCCCCGCGAGGCCGAGGAGGGGAGGAGGCAGAAAGTCCCCCGAGACACAAAGGTCCCCTCGGCGGGGGTGGAGCTGCGAGGGCGGGCTGCGCAACTCCGAGGGGAAGGAAGGGGCGCAGGTCCGCCAGAGGTGGGAGAGGAAGCGGCGGTGGCCACCGCGTTTCCAGCTCCTTGGAGACGCCGGGGGTGTGCGTGGGTGGGGAGCGGGAGGAGGAGGGGCCCTCGCGTGAGGAGCCGGCCGAGACAAAGATCAGGGCAGCCTCCCGCTGGCGAGTCACACCCCTGAGTGTGGGTCAGAGCAGAGGTGGAGGGAATGTGGGAAACCCAAAGAACCGATGGGGAGGGGCACATGGGGCGGGGGGGGGGCTGCCAAGTATTGTCGTCTCCGTCACAGTGGCTTTTCTCAGCGTTTTTGTGCCTGATGGTTTTGCTCCGCAGTTCAGCTGGATAGCTCCAGATTCGCTCCCTCCCATCACCCCCTCCCTGCCACACTGACTCTCCTGTGGTTTTCCCCTCGTTCTCCCCGTACCTCTCACCACTCCTTTTTGGGTAAGCAGTATTTTGCCTTCAGCTTGGGGAACGTTTGCTAATGACAGGATGTCTGAGCTTGTTCTGACCCTGAACTGCCTTGAACTCCTCTCTCTTCCTCCCACCCTTTCCTTTCTGGGATCTTATAATGTCACATGGCCATTAACAATTAGCTTTTCTTCTGCAAAAATGGCAAAAGCACTTAGCTGAAATCCCTGGCGCTCCTTCTTTATATTAATATGTCCACCAGAGACACGTCGTTGGTCATGGATTATCAGCTCTTATTAACCAAATTAACTTTTTAGATAAAAAAGTGGCAAATTTTGTTTTGAGTTTTGACTATTCCTAGGGTCAGCAAAGTGTATCCCTGGCAGCCGCTAGACCTTCTGTCACTTATCAGGAAATGCTTGACTTAGACAATTCTTTCCTCCAACTTTGCTGATTCTTTCTCGAGGCTTTGTTGAAGGATTTCTTTTAAAAGGCGCTTGCGTATAGAGTAACAAATCTGAGTTACTGTATTTTAGACTTAGTTTTTTGACTATTGGACAGAGGAAAATGAATGGGATTTAAGATCTTTGATGCCTTGAGTAAAGGAAAGCCTTCCTTGAAGCTGGAAATAAGGTTCAGCCACATTTTAAGAAAAAAATTTGCTAGCATTAATATTATTGATTTTGTTCAGTTCTTTTATGAGATTAAGTAGTTGGTTTATTTAATGTTGAGATGTTGCTTTGTTGATGAAGTCATTTCAGTCTTTGTAATCCTAGCACCTGCATACTTCCATAAACAACGGGTTGGAACAAAAGAAAAAAATGTGGCTATATTTAAGGAATATTCTTTTTTTTGTCTTTATGAGCGAGATTGTTGGAATTAAAAGTGATGACCTTTTTGGTAAGTTATCTCATAGATCAGGAGCACTAAAAGTTTGAGTGCTGGGCTTCAAAGAAAATAACTTGGTCATTGAATTTAAGCTGTTTTAAAATTACTGTGCAAATATAATTTATTATTGATTTTTTAACAGCGAAAATAAAAACATATTGGAATATGAGTGGAGAGAAAAGTAAAGCCTGTTTGATGTTTGGGACATTACTGTTGATGTCATTGTAAGAACAGTCATGTCTTGCTGCTTATTGCCATTAAAATGTTGACACTATAAAAATTGTGAAAGGGATTTCAGTTTAGGGACCAGTCTCTGAATTGAGGGACTCCCTCAATTCTTTGTGAAATTAACAGGTCATACCATAAATAATCGATGTTTTATTTATTTATTGAAAGGTCATATTGAGGATACACTGATTTTTTTTTCCACTACATATTAATTAGTGTCTAATTAGATACCTGAAGTTTTATTCTCACTAGAAGGAAACCTACCAAAAAGTTAACAAAGATTTCTGGGTGGTGAGACTTATGGATGAATAAAAATACATTTCTTTATTTTTCAAAATTTCACATTACTTTTACAATCAGTAAAAAGAGTATGTGAAGAATTAAAGTCTTGTTTAAAAGAAAAAAAAGAATTAAAGTCTTGTTAATATCCTAATTTGCCTGTTACTTAAAGAAGCTTTATAAAATGTGTAATTTATTCTCATCCTCGGATTCAGGCCCATTAAAGTCACTTTTAGTGTGAGGTATTTGAAATAGTGCAGCTTGTGAAATGTACTCTGGTTACCTGAAGGAAAAAAGAGATACATAGTAAGGAAAGATGAAATTAGAATAATTAATTCTAATTAATTAATTAATTCAGTGTATGGTAGCGATCCAGTGTGGTAGCTTTGTACACCAGCAATCTTGTTCTAATAAGTCATTGGTTTTACTAAAATAGAAAAATTAAATTTTATCTTTTCTGTAGTACAAAATAGCTGTGTTGAATAAGATTTTAAAGTATATAAATGTTGATATATTTAGCTTTCAATTACTTGTTTAGTCCTACGATTATGGTGGAAAGAGATGGCATATAAAATAATTTACTCTATCAAGGCTTTTGTTTTTTCCCTTATTTTCAGTAATATTTTTCTCCTTTTCCTTTATTGGTGAAATAGTACTAACTAAAAAACTGCAAATATTTTATTGTGAACAATGGAACTATAATGGCTTCTGAGATGGATATTCAAAAGTGAAAATGATGATCCTTAATATAAAAAAATTTTCTATGAACACAAAATTTTTGCGGTGGTATTTTCTTTGTTATTGTCTAATAATACTGAATATTTATAGGGCATTACATTTTGAATCTTTATTACTGTTCTCTAGTCTTAATAAAAATAATAGCATCATGTCATGGCATTCATTTATATAGCTTTTATACTTCCACGATGTGTAATTACAATGAATGTATTGCTGTATTGTAGAAGAGAGACATTATATGTTAAATAGAGTACTTTATCTATTTCAAAAGTTGCCCCCTTTCATACATGTGAAGGAAAAATAGTTTTGAGTTCTTTGAATTTTGAATGTGTAATTTTTGCTTAAACTTTTAAATAGAAAAATTATTTTAAATGCATTTTGTAAACTGATTGTGGCATTTTGCATTTGAAATGATGAAGATAAACAGTAGGTTTATGGCATTTTTATATGTACTTCATATAGTATTTGTCAGGTAAAAAACTGCCTACAATAGAAAACCTGGTATAACTTGTGTTCAGCCTACAGTGTTGGCAATTTCTTTGACTGGTGATGAGAGGACCTATTAGACTGACTTTTTAAAAAAATGTCTATGAGCCAAAAAGTCTTACTGTCACCAGTGAATTCTTTGTCATTATTTTGCTCCCAGGCTTTTTTTTTTTTTTTTAACTTTTTATTTTGTATTGGAGTATAGCCAATTAACAATATTGTGATAGTTTCAGGTGCACAGCAAAGGGACTCAGCCATATATATACATGTATCCATTCTCCCCCAGACTCCGCTCCCATCCTGGCTGCCACATAACACTGAGCAGAGTTCCCTGTGCTATACAGTAGGTCCTTCTTGGTTATCCTTTTTAAATATAGCAGTGTGTACATGTCAATCCTAGACTCCCTAACTAACTGTCCCTTCCCGTTGTCAGTTACTTTGATATCTCAAAATATTTGACCTGAAAAGAGGAATTGCCAAGGACCAGAAAAATGTATTGAATGTACTTGAGTGTCGCTTACCTTTCCTAGCCTGTTTTCCTCTCTCTTTTGGCCAGCTTGGAAAATCAGTAGACGTCTATGCATAAATCTAACAGGCAGGGTGCCTACTATAAATAACGTTATGTTCTGCAGTAACATATAATATTGAATATGGTATTTAAGGAGTAGATTTATAAATCCATGACATTCTGCAGTAACATGATATTGAATACTGTATTTAAGGAGGTAGATTTATAAATCCATGACATATCGGGGTAAGCGAAAATTGTCTTTATTTTGATTTTTTTAATGTGTTAAAATTAGTTCACATTATTTGAGCATGTGTCATAAAAGGGAAGATAGCGCCAGCTACATACTGTGTAGATTGCTTCAGTATTGGGGAAAAATTTGCCTTAAGGTAGATAAAATCTATGTCTATATTTATACAGGTATAAGTACTTACTGGTTTTTTGGTTTGGTATTGCATATTTTAATTAACTAAAGTGTAATTTTGATCTTTGAAGTTGCACACTTCATATGTGGCTATGTACCACTGAAAAATGGAAATACCAGACCAAATTGTACATTTTTGTCATTTTTTATATTAAAAACTGATCCTTATATAAATTGCATATTAGCATTGTTATTATCTCTTATTCAGATTTAAAAAACAGAACATGTTATTGACTTGATCTAAGAGTAGTCCATTAAAGTGAAAAACAGTGAAAGAAGGTTTGCTTTCTTTCGTTTGTGGTAAGAGTTTAAAAGGTTAACAAAATCTCTTTTTAATAGCACATTTAAAAAAATAAATTTATTTTATTTTATTTTATTTTTGACTGCGTTGGGTCCTGCGTTGGGTCCTCGCTGAGCACGGGCTTTCTCTAGTTTCAGCGAGCGGGGGTCACCCCTCGCCACAGTGCACTGGCCTCTCATTGCGGTGGCCTCTCTTGCGGAGCACGGGCTCAGTAGTTGTGGCTCGCGGGCTCTAGAGCACAGGACCAGCAGTTGTGGCGCACGGGCCTAATCGCTCCGCGGCATGTGGGATCCTCCCGGACCAGGGCTGGAACTCGTGTCCCTTGCATTGGCAGGCGGATTCCCAACTACTGTGCCACCAGGGAAGCCCTAATAGCACATTCTTGTTAGTGTAAATACTTTCAAGAATACTCTAAATTTTGTATGCATATTTGTAAACAATGGGAAGAGGACCCAAGAATAATTTTTCTTTCACTATATTCGTTACTAACTCACTTTGGTCTTATCATATATTTAATCCTGCTATTTTTACAGTTGATGGTTAATATTTGTTACTAGTGTGTGTTAATGTTAAATGATATAAACAAAAGTTGGTTAAAATTGGTATTAATACTTGTGAAAAATTATCAGGTAACAACACTGAAGCTCTTACTCCAAATTTAGAGGCATTATCCTTTAAATTAATTAATACATATTTTTAAGTATTTTATAAAATAAACTTTTGAAGTATAATATACTTCCAGGTTTTAATATTTTAATTACTGATTTGTATTGCTATTTCTGGTGAGAAGGAAGCTTTTTGTTGATTTTTGAAGTAAGTTTTGGATTCCTTAAGCAGACATTAGTCCCTTGAGCCCATCTTACTGAATTATTTTTAAGAAATGATTTTTTTACCTATGGCTTTATTATACTTAATAAATATGATTTTTCAGTTAATTCAGAGATGTAATCAGTAAGTACTTTTAAAGCATTTGTCATGTCCTCAGCATTGTGTTAGTCATTGTACGTTATAAAAATATACTTTAATGGGTAGAAATAATGGCAACATTGGTTGTCTGGAATGTTCTGTCCTTGGCCCCTCTTCTCATGTTTTACATGATCCTTGGGCATTCTCATCTGTATTTAGTGCTTTGTTCTTATCACCTATATGCTGATGATCTCCATATCTTTATTTCTAATCCAGACCTCTTTTTCTTAGTTCTTTTCTAGCTGTCTCCCAGATACTATTGCCTCTTGGCACTCCCTTACCAGAGCTGAACTCTTTTATTACCCCCCACCTCTATTCCCAGCCACAGTGAATGCGCCACCATCAGCCTAGTCACTTAAGCCAAAACCTTTGGTAGCTTCTTATGTTTTTCTGTTATGCTCTTCTCCCTCTAGTCCAGTCAGTCACACCCAATCTTGTTAATTTTATTTCCTAAACATCTTTTAGATTTATCTTTTTCTGTTGCCACTTTCACATGTCAGGATTTTGGAATGCCTCATCTGAATTACTACTTCCAATTTTACCCTATTTTAATCTAACAGTTATTCATTCTTTATATATGTCTTTTTTTTTAAAGTATAGCTGATTTACAATATTGTGTTAGTTTCAGGTGTACAGTGTAGTGATTCAATTATATATATACTTTTTAAGATTCTTTTCCATTATAGGTTATTACAAGATATTGAATATAGTTCCCTGTGCTATACAGTAAATCCTTGTTGTTTATCTCTTTTATATATAGTAGTGTGTATCTGTTAATCCCATACTCCTAATTTATCTACCCCCCCTTTCCTCTTTGGTAACCATAAGTTTGTTTTTTATGTCTGAATCTGCTTCTGTTTTATAAATAAATTGATTTGTATTATTTTTTAGATTCCACACATGAGTACTACAAAAGAATATTGGTCTTTTCTCTGACTGACTTCACTCAGTGTGATAATCTCTAGGTCCACCCATGTTGCCGCAAATGGCAATATTTCATTCTTTCTTTATGGTTGAGTAATATTCCATTGTATATATATACCACATCTTCTTTATTCATTCATCTGTTGATGGTTTGTGTCTGTCTTTTTATCCCTCTGTTCTTTTTTCCTTCCATCCATCCATCCATCCATCTGTGCATCCATGTCTGAAGTGCATGTCTCCTCTATACCATCACTGTGGTCAGTGCTAGAATACAAAGATGAGGAAACTGGTGTGTTGATATTACAGTGCTGTGACAGTTGGAGAGAAATTCTCATTTTTGAGGACAAATGTCACTTCCTCTGAAGTCTTCTTTGATCCATTCTGGCAGAGTTATGGTGATTCTGCTATAGCATTTATGTCTACTATAGTACTTAATACATTGTATTGTATTGTAATTAATTATTTACAAATCATCTACCCTTTTGTCTGGCTTTGTGCTACAGAGGGGCCATGCTTTTTAAATTTTGGTATTTCCCCCATATTATGTATTATTTAATTGAGTGAGTGAAGTGATGGAATTAGGAGAAACAACACTGAATTAGTAAGTTAGGGTCAGATTAGTTATGACCTAGAAAGGGTCAAGAATTAATTTTGATATAGTAGAAAATAAAAAGCCATTAAAAGTTTTGAGTGTTGGTGCTACATGTAGGCTGTGTTTGTATGAGAGTAATTTGGATGCAGTTGGTAGGCCAATTTGGAGGGGCAATAATTTGGTATCACTGGGCCTTTTTAACTACACGTGAGCTGTACTAACTTGTTAGTGAAAATGGAGAGAAAAGGGCTGTAATCTTCAAAGATTGTTATCTTTTAGACAAATTAGAATCTAAAATTACAATATATGTAAATAAAATATCTATTTCTAAAGGTCTAAAAACATTGGTCAATATCAAGAGTAAGATTTGGATAAAATTTCATCCTTAATGAAATCCACCTGTTTAACTGTATAGTACTAGACTTAAATTCATTAAAATAAAATACAGAATTGCACTCCAGAACTGCATTTAATGTCATTCCTGTTACCCTGATAATTATGTATACAGTTGACCAGGAGATGTTTTCATTGGAATTACTGTAATTAAATAAAAACTGCTTTATGGTCTACTTTTAAAATTAAAGACATTTTATTTAGGTTTTTAATCAGTAAAACTGAGTTTTAAATTATGTCTCTGATATAGTAAGTGTGTGATTAAAAACTAGATTCATTTGAGAAATCAGATTTATTTGAGAAATCAGATAATAATGCTTCCCCAAGTAATAACTGATAACTATGTGATCTTGAGCTAGTTACTTAAACTCTTAAGGGTCAGTTTCTTCTATAAAATTGGGAATGACAGAACCTACTTCATAGGGCTGTAGAAATTAAATGATATGTATAAAGCACTTTGCAAAGTACCTTGCACCTAGTGAGCACTCACAGTTAGCAGTTATTTTTATCACTCTGTATTATAGCGGGAAAAACTTGGTTATGGTACTAGAATTGTTTTGCAGATCCATTCCTTCAGGTTGATGAATGTCTAAATAAGTGGTTCACAAGGACAATTGAATCAAAATCATCTCTGGCTTTTTAAACCATACATACCTCCTGGATTTTCTAATATGCCTCTCCCACCAAATTTGAGAATCAGTGTGTTAGTGAGTTAGTGCTACTAATGGGTGTATGTTGTACCCTTTAGGTATATTGGCAGGAAGGGAATAGTATAGACTAGTGGACTAAATAATTTAGGATATTCATTGTTGTTTCTTATCTAATGATCATTAGGGATAGAACTGTCGTAATCTTCCTTATGAACACATTGATAAGCTTTTCCTTAGGGCCAGCCAAATTTTTCGTGTAACCATTTGCTCTGTTTCCCTTCTTCACGCGTGTGCTATACCATTTCTTTGACATCTTAACAGTCTAGGCAATATTTGCTTTCCTTCTTAATGACTTTTGTATGTGACTCAGCTTTTCTGAAGTCAAAATAGAATAACAGGTAATAATACAACTTATCCATCAAGAGAAGAAACTGGTTTGGTTTTTCCCTTTGTCATAAAATCTGCTTAGATGTTTACTGTTTATTATTATGTTTTTGTTTATTATCTTATGTTCTTATAGGTCAGTGGCCTTAACCTGAGCTTCAGAAGCACTCTTGTTGATTTAAAAAAAGAAAGCCTGTGTGAGAGAGAGAGAGAGTGTGTGTGTGTGTAAAATCTCAAGCTCTGTCCCAGAGCAACTGAATTGGATACTCTGGGTTTGGGTTTTTTTAAAACGTTCCAAGTAATTCTTGAGTTTTAGAGTCATTGTTCTAGGATTTAAATTTAAAGTAAAGGCAAAATGATTAAAACTTTCATCATTCCATCTTATTTTTTCTCCCTTTCTATTCTATTTTGGATTTGCTAGTTTAATCATGTTTGGGGGGAAGTTTTCTTAAGTTGATGTATAAAAGTCTTCTGTTCCACTTATTTACTTTTCCCTTTAATGAATGTTTTTGTCTTGCTTTTTTAGTTTGTTTTGTTAAAAGGTAAACTGAGGCACATTAAAATTTTCAACTTTATTTGAGCATACATTGATTTGAATCAGGCAGAGCCAAGCCAAAGGTGGTTAGGAGTGCTCCACCAACAGGAGCTAGGGTGGAGGTTTTCATAGAGAAGGCGTGGAAGCGAAGTAAGGAAGTTATTTGATTGGCTATAGCTTAAGCGGTTACCTTATTTAGGAAAGCCTAGTTGGTTGGTTGTGATTGCTGGTTCTTAAGTATCATTTCTTCAGATTCAAGTGTATTGAATGTAGCTTAGGTTTTGGTTTGTTTACTGCCACCTCAGTCTAATGCCCTTCTTGTTTAATTACTTTAGTTTCTTATCAGTGTCTTAATGATCTCAATTATTATGTTTTAAAAATTACCTTTCAAATATAAGAACATAAAATAATGTAGAAAATAGACCATAATCTAAATTTCCAGTGTGTCTTTTTGCAAATGTACGTAAATGTATTTTATTTTGGAGGTTTTTCCATATCTAAAGATCTTCCTTTATTTTTAATAGTTGTAGTACTTCTGTTGGATATATGATCACTCAGTCCTGTGTGGATCTTTGGGTTGTTGCCTATTCTTTTGCTATTACTTTGCCAAATGAACAACATATACATATAACATTTGCATAAGCAAATGCGTGATTTAGATTCCAAGAACAAGGATTTCCCTAAAATTCATATGTTGAAACCTAATCCCCAGTGTAGTGGTATTTGGAGGTGGGACCTTTGGGAGATGCTTAGGCCATGAAGGTGGAGCCCTCATGAATAGACCTAAGAGAGATCCCTTTCCCCTTCTGCTGTGTGAGGACACAGTGAGAAGGCAGTCTGTGAACTAGAAAGTGGGCTCTCACCAAGTACTGAATCTGCAGTGGCCTTGATCTTGGACTTCCCAGCCTATAGAACTGTGAGAAATAAATTTCTGTCGTTTATAAGCCACCTAGTCTAAGGTATTTTGTTATAGCAGGCCCAACAGACTGAGAGAGTTAACTTCAGCAATCATAAATTACGTCAATAGTATGATGTGATGAGAATAGCACTTCACCTCTATGGTCTTCCTCCCCCAAAATTATAACCCCAGTCTAATCATGAGAAAAACATCAGACAAATCTCAGTTGAGGGATATTCTACAAAACAGCTGAACAGTACTCTTCAAAACTGTCAAGGTCATCTAAAACAGGGAAAGTCTGAGAAACTCACAGCCAAAAGGAGCCTGAGAAGATGATTATACTGTAATGTGGTATACTCCATGGGATCCTGGAACAGAAAAAGGACATTAGATAAAAACTAATGAAATCTAAAGGAATGACTTTAAATATATCAGTTTTCGGTCAATAATTGTGACAAATGTACCATACTAATAAAAGATCTTAATAGCAGAAACTAGGTGTGTGGTGTAGGGAAACTGTACTGTCTTTGAAATTTTTCTGTAAATCTAAAACTATTATAAAATAAAACATTTATTTAAAAAAAAAGATAGGTGCTTCTGTAATTCTGCTAGTTATAGCCAAATTACCTTTTTTTACTACTACCTGAATGTATGAGAGGCTTGTTTTCTTATAGCCTCACCAGCTGAATGTGTTGTCAAACTTCTGGAATTTTGTCGGTTTGATAGATGAGAACTGGTGTAACTCAGACTATTGTGTTTCTCTCATTATGAATGACATTGAGTATTTTTTTTTATATGTTTAATGGGCATTTTACTTATTTTCCCTTTCTGTGAACTCTCATGTTCTTTATTTTTCTATTTGGTTGCTGGCCTTTTTTTCTCGATTTCAGGATTTCTCTATAGGGAGATGAGCCCTTTATTTGTGATATGGGTTGCAAATATATGTTTAGATTCTTTGATATTTTTTCACACAAGTTTTTTCCTTTTTTATATGGTAATTTTTTTAATGTTTCTGGATTTTGAAATGTAGTTGGAAAAGTCTTCACCACTCCAAGATTATAAAGGAATTCATCGAAATTTTCTTCCAGTACTTGTGGTTTCCTTTTTTACACTTAGATCTTAAAATTTGAATTCTTCAGTTCCTCCCAATCATTGAGGCATTTTAAATGCTTAACCTTTTCTTTCAAATTACTCCTGTGTAAGCATGCCTGTGGTCTTATACGTACCTTAAATGATTTATAGTAGAAGAAATGTTTATACATTTACTTTTGGTGGATATGAAGTTTCAACTTTCTAGAAAATGTATTAAGCATTTCATTGTATCTTAATTCGAAATCATAGTTTAAAAATAATTTTAAAGTAGTGAAGACTCCTTTAAAGTTTGTTTTCACTGTTATACTCTAGTATATTTAGCAGTATTTTTTCTTCTAGATTATTAGCATTGTGGATTATTCATATATTAATTTATTTTTTTCCCCATCCTGTTTCTCCTAAGATTACGGTTTAGATTATTAAACCCCTCTGATTTATCTTCCATCTTCCTTAGAACTCCTCACTGGTTTTATGGCCCCTTTGATATTAGTAATCTCTTTATTTGGTATTATTTAGAAATTTAATTAGTAGGCCAGTTAGCTGTTTTAACTCATTAAGCAGCTGGAAGCAATAGTGTCAGCAGATGTTGCCTAACGTAGGGTGCTGATTTCTTACAACATTTTATAAAGGTTTCATAGTTTCCTTGCACTACTTGTGATGAACTATTATTGGTGAACTGAATCTTAAGACATTTGAGAAACTATCTGATAGTGCTGTGGAATGTTGGCTCCTAGAAAATACTACCCAAAATAACATGGTGAGTTTATTGCTTATTGTAGTAAAGGAGAACACCACCTTTCCTGAGTTGGTAGGATCTGCTGGGGGAAGAGGAGGGGCACGTGTATGGGTGAAAAGAAGAGCAAAGTTAGGAGGGAGAGTGAAGTTGGGATATTTACTGAGGATTTGGAATCTTTAATGCAGGTATTTCAGTGCAGGAGCTTGATTAGAATTAGTAGGGATCACGTAATAGTTTAGGATTGATAGACGTAGCAAAGCAAGGGTTTTAAGGTGAGATTTTTTCAGAGTTTTGGAAAGTGAACAATCATTTGCTGCTATTTATTGAAAAGTTGAATAGTCTGATGTTGGTTTATATGGGGTTTTGGGGAAGTTCCTGGAATGAACAATGAAGTTATTTGCAATTCTTATCTGCCTGGGCAAGAGTTTCCTGGAATAGTGAAGTCTTGTTGAAGACAGCTGAATAGTGATGCTAATGTAGACTGTAAACTCTGGGTGCAGATGGTTTTAGTTCTCAGTGCCCATTCAGAACCACAATAAGTTTGAAAATGTATTTATAAAAAGTCTAATTCTCAGGCCCATCTACAAAGACAATACATTCTGTTGGTGAGGGGTTTGACATTGAAATTTTTTCCCCTGAGGAATGGAGCCTAACTTTGACAATTAATAGTCTGAGACACCCAAGTAGGTAGTTGGATATATGTTTCTGCAGCTCAGAAAAAAGAGAAAAGTATCAGACATGGAAATTTGGGAGTTACTCTTTAGATTGAACTTGTGTGCCTAGGTGACTTTGCCTTAGGAGGAAGCATAGTAAGAAGAAAACTACTTGGGCCTTAATAGTGCTTAATGGCTATAGTGTGTGTGTGTGTGTGTGTGTGTGTGTGTGTGTGTGTGAGTGTGAGAGAGAGAGAGAGAGAGAGGGGGAGAGGAGAGGAGGAGGAGGGAGGGAGGGAATACATTCTTCCTACAGAGGAGTGGCCAGAGAGGTAGAAAAAAAACCAGGATATTGTTTTGTGATCTCTGGAGGTGTGGCTGTAAAGTGGGGGGTCAGTACACAAAAGCTTTCTGTGCCTAAATGGAGGAAGATCTATTGGCCCCAGTGATGAATTTTCACTCAACAGTTCTGTGAATGTACGAAATATAGACTGTTCACAGAACTATTTGTTCTGTCATGATATTCTTCACATAAGAATTGCCTAGTGGGCAATTCTGTTTGCAGGGTAGGTATTTGAAATTAAGAATATTTTCTTAGAAGTAATTTTACCGTCTTGCTCCCACATCACCCCATATAAGTTACTTAATCTCTCATTTTGACTGTGATTGAGGAAGGGAGGTCATTGGTGTGTAGCCTGCAATTTTGTATACAGTACGTATATTTGCTGTTCATAATTTGGGAGGAAGTTACATTTGTTGAATGCCTACTATGTGCTAGACACAATATATATACAATCTAATCTATATCTCACATTCTTTTGAGGTAGTTGTTAATTCCCTTCTTCAAAGAGGAAACTAAGGTTGGCTTTTTCAGTGTTCTACTTCTCACTCTCCCCAGTGTCTGTATGAAGGAAAAAGGATTTGAACCTGTGTTAGGCTTACTCTCACTTTCTACTACACCAAGTGGACTTCCTGTATACTATACACCCTTCATCAACCAGTGCCAAACATGTATGTAATTAACATTTTACCACAGGTATGAATTAAATGTAGGAATATTTTACCGCTCAGCTTTTGAGATCAAGACTGAATGAATAGGTAGTAAACAATAACAAAGCAAAGCAGAGAGGATCGAGGCCCTTATTATACTCAAGCTTTGATTAACTAGAATCCATTTAATTCCACTTAAGGGAGATACTCAGGTATTGTCAGAATTCCAGTTAATTTCAGGTATTACTGTTTAAAAATATTTTTCTGTATCCTCATAGGTAACCTTTCTTTGAACCTTTTTTTTTCATTTTTCTTAAAAGGTACATTTTACTCTCTTCTTTCTTCCGTTGTGTTAATCTAATTTAGTGCTTTGCTTTTCTTATTTCTAGTATGCAAAGATTTCCTAAATAAGTAGAATTAGTAGAATAAAAAATGCTAGAGATAAATACGAAAACTTTTGGAAAATACCAAAGTTGTAGCTGTGGAGTTTAGTCAGGTACAAATTGTCTTCTTAATCTTTTGATTGAAATCTACACCCTGGCCTCTACTATAGATCTTATAAAGTCAATTAAGTGTACTTGTGAATTGGCTTGTTATGCTCCCTCCCTCTTAGGATTGGTATGTGAGCAGTTTCTAATTTTCCATTTAGCAAGTAATGTGGTGTAGAGGGTTAAGTTTTTGGTTTTTTGTTTGTTTTGTTTTTCTCCAGAATCGCAAGAAGGCTTTTCTGAAGGTGATGATAGTTTTAAAAATTTGAGGTCAACTGATATATGATTCAGCCTTTAGGAAGATCTCTTTTGAGGGTGTTTCCTATATCATCAAAACTAACTGACCACTTTTTAGAGTTTTTTTTCCCCCCTTAAACAGCCCTTCCTTCCCCAAAGAAAAACTTTACCAGAAGGTCGAAGAATGCTGGCATTTTTAATACCACTGTTGCTGAGGAAAGTTGGCCACTATCCAGTAGAATCTGTCTTATGAAAGCTTTAATAAAGTGTTAGTTTTTTTAAAATGTGAAATATTATTGTGTCACAAGTTACAGAATGACAGAATAGCACATTCAGTTATGTAGTTCAGATGTTTATTGGAGAGAAAGGCTAGAAAGTTGCCTACACACTTTGTTTTTTTAAACATCAAAAACAAGTTCATATTTATCTTATGCCAAGTATGCTAAGAACATTCTGAGTGAAACCTACATGGATATTTAGAAAGTAGGAGATTTTGTGAAATTTGTACTTTGACAACATACAAAGACTACATAATTTTTTATTTGGTAATTGAAAAATATGTTGTGTGATTTATTATTTTTGAAGGAAATTGAAGTTTTATTCTTACAGTAGCCATAAGAATGTGACCTTTTAAATATCTAAACGTATATTTTACATAATTCTTCTCCTAAAATGCTTTTAAAATTTCCTGCTGTTGGAGTTAGGAGGTGGTTGAAAGAGTGAATGATTAGCTGAGCCTTACAGGATGTCTTTACATTAGTGAGGTCATTATGTGTCACCATGTGGTGAAGTCTGACCTTTTCAGTTTTATGGGTTGACATTCCTTCAGTTTATTTTAAGGTGATGTGGTATTACAGAATCTTTTATGTAATTTAGGTATAAAATATAGTGTTAATTTAGAAATGTATAGTGAAGTAATCTGGATTGATACAAGTTTTTTTTTTTTTTGATATGAGTGTTGTGATGAGGGTAAGGAGGAACACAAAGATTTTTTAAAATGTTTCTGTTGTTAAGCAATTTGTAATATGGTGAAACTCAGGAACTTTCCATTTACATAGCCCACTTATCCTGGTGAGTAAATCAGTTTAGAAGACCAGATTTTAGATCTGAGGATTGGTTGAGCATAGCTTTTTAGATCAGTGGCTTTTCAACCTTTTTGGTCTCAGGTCAAAAAATGCTTTAATTTTTACATTAATTTTAATATCTGCTTACTTAAAAATAACAAGCATTAAAAATTAACAAATGTTTTAAAATGAAAAATAACTTAAAAAAATATGGTGAGAAGGGTAGCATTGTTTTATATATTTGCAAATCTCTTTAATGTCTATCTCAATAGAAGACAGCTGGCTTCTCACAACTTTTGTGTTTCACTCTGTTGCAGTATTCTGTGAAATGTAGTCTGGAAAACTCTATACTCGTGAGAGAAAAGTAAAAAAGGCAATTAAGTTTTTAGTATTATAAAAATAATTTTGACCTGAGGAACCCCCCACCCCCACCTTTAAAGATTCCACAGACTATACTTGGAGAACCTCTGCTTTAGAGCAAAATGGAATTGGATCCTAATCCTGCCCTTGATCATCCTCTCTCAATTGGATATTCTTAGGGGCTATGTCTATTAAGCTGTAGTAACTCACTGAATTCTATTTCTCAAATCTATTCCTGGCTGTCTTCTTCTATGAATAGCCTTGGAGCGGTAGGCTTTGATACTTATATTCCCTTACCTCTTTTGGAAATGACAAGGCTTACTAGCTATATGATCTTGGGCAGATTCATTAACAATTTTGAGTCTGTTTTTCTCATTTGCAGAAATGGGCAGAGCAATACATACCAACTCATAAGTCTTTCATGGAAATCAAATTATAATAGATGATTAAAGTTATATACAGTTGCTAATAAAATCTTGTAGAGTTTAGCAAAAAAACCACTACCTGAGGTATGCTCTAATTTTGGATCCTCTCTTTTTTTATAAGTTACTCTAGAGAGTGACTTTTTTTTTTTTTTAACTGCTCTCCTTTCTGTCCTGTCCAGCACTTATCTGGACCTTCCTTCTTAGAGCTAGGTCCTACGCAAGGAAACGGGATTTAAAAACACAAACAGCGAAACATCCTTCTTTCTCTGAAAGTTTTCTTAATTTTGTACTTAAACTAGTTAGAAACAAATAGGAACATGCTATATAAACGATGTACAATATATGATTATGAGAGCATAGTGTAGGGAATACTCTGTTCTGTCTAGGTAGAAGTAGAATAAGGAAAGGAAAAAGGATTAGTACGTGCCTTATTTCTCAAAAACTGGTTTTTGTAAACTCCTAGAAGAAAGAAAAACTGTTAAGCACCCAGCCAATTCATGCTTATTGAGTGAAGCAGTGTGTTAAACCCTATTCTGGGCGATATTAGTTAAGAGCATGGACTAGGTAGGGTCTTACACTGTTTGAATTCCAACTGGCTCTTCCTTTTACTAGCTGTAACCTTGAGTGAGTTTTTAACTCTTCAGTGACTGAGTTTCTTTAGATATGTAAAATGGGGATAATTTAATATTATAGGATTACTGTGGTAGTTAAAAGGAGTTAATGTAAATAAAGCACTAGAACAGATTGGCACATCATATTATTAACTACTTTTCCTATTACATAAAATTGGGAAGACATCATTTCCTTGATAATATTAACTTCTAGTAGTCTCACAGAGATCTTTTATTTTAAAAGGATTGCTGAAAAATTGTATAATGTGAAAGGTTAATTTTGTCTTTTTTCATTTTCTTGTTATTGTTATTTAAAGCACATTTTATTACTTAGACTTGCACAAGAGGAGAAAATTGATAAAAGGCCAGATCTCATAACAGTTAAAATATATTTTACCTAAATTTACATTAATAATCTTAGGTACTTTTTTCAATTGAATTTATTATAGACGCCGTCTTACATGATGTTGCTAGAGAAACTAATGGGTAAGGAAGTACTTAAACTTAAATCTCACTTGCTGAGAGAAAAACTGTTCATTAGTACCACGGGGTACTAGTCATTTTTTGTACATTTCTAATCATTTGCCAGTGTATAGGGACATAAACTTGTGAGTTACCTGGTTAACTTTACAAACAGAGAATTGCTCATAATTCTAACGTTGAGACTGGTTTATTTGAACAGATCTTTTAATGTGGTAAATTAAATTTTGGATCAAAGCCAGTGTCGGGTTGAGCAGTAAGCTATAACAATTATTGCATTCTAGGACAGTGATTATTAAGAGGTAAGAGTCATTTGCGCAATCAGTGAAAATCATTATTAAATTTAATCCCTTCTGCTTACAGAAATAATAGAAAAAGAATAGAAACCTTTCTCTGTCCTTTCCTGTTTCTGAGGATGTCAAAGAGATAGTAATGCTAGTGAAATGTGTACATGGAAGGCAAATACACATTAGGGCTCCAGGAAAAGCTTAATTGGTGTTACATGCTTAAAACAAGAGACCTATACTGCCACTTTTTAATTTCCAGATAAAAAATCAAGTTTGAGTGTCAGAAAAAAAAAGTCTTATTTTCTCCTTGGTGAAAGAAGCCATATTTTTGGAAGCAAGTGGAACCACAAAGGAGTCTATTTTGGACTCCAGACACTTAAAAAAAATCTACTAAATTGAACATGCTCACTCACTGTAATTAAATGATAACCCCCCCCAATGTTTGAATAAAGTTAGAGTAAAATACATTCTGGAGTTCTGTAATAATGAATTCATACCCATTTTACTGTCTTACTACTCATGAGTTCTGGAGAGCCTTGGTGAGTGTGTTAGGTTTTCTTTCCTATTGATTGTTTGCATACCTGATGACTTGGATTTTAATCACATATTCAGCCTGCTGTTATGGAAGCAATCATATAAATGAACATGTACTCAAGTGCCTAGGAGCTCAAAGCATGATAAATAAAAACAAGAATTGATTTTTCAAGCATCAGGTCAAATTCTGTAATAAATATTTATTTTTAATTTCTATATAAAATAATCAAATCTTAGCTGATATCCACATATTTCAAACAATATCTGTTGTAAGAATGAAATAAGAAAAAGTTTCTCATAATGGAATTTAACCTTATTTTTTAGAAAAGAAATCACATTCACAGAGATGGGCTGATAAGATTGTGCAATAAAATTTTTGTTTATAATACTGAGTTTGGTTCTTTCCTTTTCTCTGGTTAAATTCTTTTCCAGTTTAAGAATGGTTTTTAAAATTGTGTAGAAATTTTATTACAGTGTGTCAGCACTCCATTTAGAAAGTTCAAATCATCCACCTATACTGCAGTTAATTTGCTCCGTTTAAAGTATTTTGGATGAGATGATTGCATGCTTGCAGAGACATCTGTGTGCAGCGTTTAAGAAGGCAAGTGAGGGTGTGGTAGAAGCTCTGACTGATTTGTGGCCTTCAGTCCCTGTGTAAGACTACTGACTGATGGTCATGGCATGTTCAGTACTAACTGATGACTAGTAGGCTTTTCTTTAGTTTGACCGTACATTCTTTTCCTACCAGTTGTATGCCAGCTTTACTTGTAATTACATAATTTAATCAAATATTACCTGAACCAATAAAATATCAGTGTATAAGGAGAGTTATTTCGTGAAAACTTTGGAAAGACTTGATAAAGGCAGGTTGCTAAAAAAAAAAAAAAAAAAAAATCTGTGGAACTAGATGTAAGGAAGACAACTAAAAGCCTGGAAGGGTGATACAAATCTAGAAGTTTGGCTTTACAGGTGTTTTCAACTTTTCCCTTCAATTTAAAAACAATTGACTAGAAATGGTAGAGTCTTTATTGGCACATGGGTTTATGTAAGAAATTCCTGTCGTGGCCTTTGTTTTACAGCAGAAGATTGGTAAGCACATTTGAATGTTTTAAGTTAAAATGCGTAAGGTAATTTTTTCCCTTTTTTTGTGATTCATTGAATTACTGACTTGATTAGTGGACTGGTCCTTAGGTGGTTCACCAATTGTGTTTAGTGACTATACCATTCTATCTCAGACATTTTTCTTGAACTCTAACTTGAAAGTTAGCAGTAGGATTGAAGCATATTTTCAAACTTTAACATGGATTTTGTAGTAAAATTGGAATATGCTGTGATTCCGTAGTTAATACCACTTGTGGTTATAACAGTGGTCATAAAATTTTGTATTCAAGCTGTGTCCTTTAACAAGACTTTGTATTAGTTACCTAGGTTTGGAAACCCTCTTATGCTCCTTTCTAGCCTTGGTTGCCCCTTTTTAAAAAACACAGAATGGCTTCTTTTTTTTGTGTGTGTGTGGTACGCGGGCCTCTCACTGTTGTGGCCTCTCCCGTTGCGGAGCACAGGCTCCGGACGCGCAGGCTCAGCGGCCATGGCTCACGGGCCCAGCCGCTCTGCGGCATGTGGGATCCTCCCAGACCGGGGCACGAACCCATGTCCCCTGCATCGGCAGGCGGACTCTCAACCACTGCGCCACCAGGGAAGCCCGAATGGCTTCCTTTTGAATTTTCTCTTCCAAGGAATCAGCTGATGCTTCTACGGCTGACTCTTGAGCCAGTATAATGGTTTCATACAGAGGTGTCAAAATATTTCATTTTCTGGTGGCTGTTAGATTAAAATGTGGAACAGTTCAATAATTATAGGTTACTTGGAAAATTAAAAGGAGGATATTTCCTATTTATGTTTATTTTACTTCTTATCTCGGGGAGCTAAAAACACCTTTTAAGAATTAATGTCAACAGCATCGGCCTGCACTTGAATCTTAGGAGGCACAGTGCCCGGAGAGGGCCCCAAAGCTGTTTTGCTGGCTGCCTACTCTGGAGCAGCTGACTAACCAGCTGCAGAGCACATTGATCTGGTCATAATTGCTTTCATCCTGGAGCAGAGCAAGTTAACACAATTTAAATCAAGAGCCACATTAGAGGATCCTGACCTCAGGATAACCTCTCATTTCCTACCTTTGAGAGAGGGAACAATTCCAGTCACTTCCCTAACTTCTAGCCACAAAATAGCTTGGGAACATATAGCCACATCTAAAGATTGTGATCTCTTGACTTTTTTTATACTTTATACAGGTGGATTCAGAACAGTAAAGGGAACAAGTCTTAATGTAGTATTGTTAGTTGAATAGAGAAATAATCCCTCCCCTCCTCTACTCATTTTTTTCCTATTGAAATCTCCTAGACCATTCCTATAGAAGCAGTATAGATAAAATAGAGCTGAGACTGTGTTTTGTAAGCCTGCCTTTTTCCTAAAAAAGCCACCAGAGTGTGACAACTCTCTTGTCTGTGTTAGATAGCAGACCAGTGTTTCTTGATGTATACATTTTTGGACCACTGCTTTCTTTTGATAAATCTGGGCCTCCCATTATTCTCTGAATACTCATACCAGTCACTATAGAGGTTTTATTGAGCTTTATTTTCTAGAGGTTTCAATTTTGTTTATGCTGTGACTAACATGACAGCAAAGATAATTTCACATATGGAAAACTATAGATAAGAGAGACTGAGAATTGTGAGCAATTTCCAATTCATAAACTATGAAACCATTCTTCTCTCCCATTCATTATTGGGAGTGACATTATTGAAATAACCCTGAATCTGCTCTAATTCATTAAGTATAATTCACATAGTTCTTATTTCAACTGTTAGTAATTCAAGTGCTCAAGTGCTCTTGGAGGACATACTGAGTTAGAACAAAATAAGAAGCAAGAGTAGAAATCATTAATCATTAAAAATGTCATGCAGTGAGAGGATAAAAGGAAATAAGGAGGTAAATATATTCAGATGTTTTGTAAGTATTAAAATTGTGTTGACTTATGTAGTTAATACCTTTCTAATCAGAAAAGGACCCAGCTATCTAACCAAGGTCACATCCTTTGTGTATCCTCTGTGTCAGTGATGACATTGAGCCACCTATAATCTTGGCTAAATTCCCATAAGACCAATGATACAGAGTTCCATTTCTTAACGTCCAGAGTTATGGATACATTATATTCCTAGTAGTGCAAAGCTAATTGATTTATATAAGGATCAAATTATGGGTCTTAGCCTTAACCAAATACTTTAAACAAGCATGAGTTACTAATAACTGACTTTTTGGTGGGGGGATAGTGGAATTTAAATAACACGAATCATTCAGAGATGATGTCTACTTTTTTCATGTCTGTTTAGCCTATATATTGCAATACACTAGATATAACATCAGATATTATATAATTATAATATGTCAGGTAGTGGCTGTGGTTTATTATACTTAGAATTAATGGAGCTTTTCATGTAGATATTTATTTTACTTTTTCTTATATGAAGGACTGGATTATACTGCCCATTAAAGTAGTGACAAAAATGGCTTGCTATGTATGTATTGATAGTAAGGGTAATGTCTGTGTTCATACAGTAATGGGTGTGGCCTATTTCTCTCATGGAATGTGTCATACTTGACAATACTGTCCTCAAAAAGAGTTTATTAATAATTTTAAATAACTTCATTTAAAAATACACTGACTAGGAAGCCTGGATAGCTGCTGAAGGTTTGCTAGAGGCTTTTTGTCCTTCCCTTTGTCAGATACCTCTTCTCAGAAGTGTTGAAATATAACCAGGAATAGTTGAAAAATTTTCTTAACCATTTGTGGAATTGAATCTGGAATTTATCTTTATGAGTCTGCTCAAGGAGTAATGTTTGTAGGCCTACTGAAGGAGGAATACTTACAGGTCTCCTGCAAATGTACTATTTATAATATCATCTACTTTGTATAAACATAGTTTATATTTAAAAGAAATAGCAGATAAGATACCCTCATTAGGAAATAATTTAAGCACATTTTGGTAGGATAGTAAGTAAAATCTGTTGACTTTCAGATAATTTTATATGCTAAATTTGCTTTAAGTTGTGGTTTTTCTTTTGAAAAAGATTATCACAAGTGCTTTGACTTATTTTACTCAAGAATATTAACTCAGTTTCACAAAAATTAAAAGGAAAGGCCGTTTGTGGTTCCCTTGTAATCTGCACATGAACCAACTTATTTGTGTGTAGGTTAATGGAAAGAACACATAGGATTTGAATTTTGGCTTTATCATGGTTTACTCAGTGTAATGACTCTTCAGTGAGTTACTTAAGTTTTGAGATTTTATTTTCTCATTTGTGTAATGGGAAAGGTAAATAATAATACCTTTTTTTTTATCTCATAGAATTATTCTGAGAATCAGGTAAGATGTGAAGACTGTAAATTCCATAAGGCTAGGTACATACTGGTGTTATTCATGTTATTTTAACAGTAACTTGGTAAACGAATTATCTGTGTTGTGGCTATCAATGCGTATTTCATCTTTGAAGAGAAAAGCAGTTTATCTTAATTTTAACATTGAATGATATTTAAGGACAATTCTAAAGCTTAAAAATGTTTATGGATAAATATAATAGATATTAATACAATAACATATTCAGAGGATATTTAATTTGGCAAAAAAATATTTGTGATAAATAGACAAAGTATTGGTATCTGAAAAAGATTTCATTGTAACCAAGTAATAACTTTTTGTAAGTTCAGCACCTTCCTTATATACTGTGCTGTCTCATATTTGTGGTGACCTCTTAAGTCCTTGAACATATTAAATAGTTTTTTCGTGGATGAGACTAATGGTAGGGCTAGATTCCCAGCTCTCTGCCTAAAAGGGAGGAGTAATTTTCTAATCTTAAATTTTTTTCAAGGCATTTTTTGAAGTTCATTTGTGTAACATAGGAGAAAATATTTTCATTTCCCCATTTTAGGGAGTAGAGTAGAAGACCAAGCATACTAAAGTGATTTCCTGTAATACTTGCTATCTTTCTTGATAGTACCCCCTTGGAAGGGTTGTTGTAAAGATATGTTTAAAGCACAGAGAGAAAACAAGATGGAAAGAAGCAGAACAGCATAAAAAACACCTATGTATAATTGGAGTCCCAGAGTACTGTGTTCCAAATGTTTGTTTCCTCAAATTTTTTATTAAAAAAAAATTTTTTTTTTGCGGTACGCGGGCCTCTCACTGTTGTGGCCTCTCCCGTTGCGGAGCACAGGCTCCGGACGCGCAGGCTCAGCGGCCATGGCTCACGGGCCCAGCCGCTCCGCGGCATGTGGGATCTTCCCAGACCGGGGCACGAACCCGTGTCCCCTGCATCGGCAGGCAGACTCTCAACCACTGCGCCACCAGGGAAGCCCTCCTAAATTTTATATGTTGAAATCCTAATGCCCAGTGTATTGGTATTAGCAGGTAGGGCCTTTTGGGAGGTGCTTAGGTCATGATGGTGAAGCCCTTACATATAGGATTAATCCTCATATTAAAGAGAACCCAAGAGAGCTCCCCAACCCCTTCCACCATGTGAGGATGCGATGAGAAGTCTGCAACTTACATGACCATGTTGGCACCTTGATCTCACACTTTTAGCCTCCAGAACTGTGAGAAATAAATTTCTGGGTTTTTTTTCTTCTCTGATTGCCGTGGCTAGGACTTCTGTTGTTTATAAGCTAGTCTGTGGTACTTTGTTATAGCAGCCTGAACAGACTAAGACATTGATGAAATAGGGGAAAGGGGCAGAAGCAGTATTTGAAGAAATAATGACTATTTTTTGAAACTTAAGACTACAAACCAGTGATTGACAAGAAGCCAGTGAACCCAAAACAGGATAGATAACAAAGAAAACAACACTTAGCCTTAGTTCTTAGAAACTTTTTCATAGCACCCCTAATGCAAAAGAAGTGACGAATAGTTCTGTTTATTAGTAGTTAGGTCCAGATAAATGAGCAGTAGCAGTTAGTACAGTATCTGACAGATGTTGCTGTGTTTTCCTCAGCACACAGCTTGGGATCAGTGCTAAAATCCACATGTAAAAGAAAAACCTTAAAAGCACTCAGAGGGGGAAAGACATGTTACTTAGAAGGAACTAAGAATTTGGCAAGTCAGCTTTTCAGCAGACTATAGAAGTCAGAAGACAGTGGAAAGACATTTTTAAAGTGGGAAAGAAGATACTGCCAACCAATAATTCTATATTCAGTGAATATATCCTTCAAAAAGCAAAGTGAAATAAAGATATTCTTAGGTGAATAAAAGCTGAGAGAAGTCATCAGCAGCATATCTCCACTTAAGGAAGTTCACCAGGATAAAGAAAAAAAATCTCAGATGGAAGCATGATGGCATGAAGAGTACCAGATAGGTGAAATATGGTAGGCAGGATCACTGACTGCTTAAACCAACAGTATTAACAGTGTCTAACAGTGTTATATCGGGGAACAATGTAACGTACAGTAGTCTCCTCCCCCCGCCCCAATCCATGGGGAATATGTTTCAAGACCCTCAGTAGGTACCTGAAACTGTGGATAGTACTGAATCCTATATATACGATGTTTTTTCTTATACATACATACCTATGATAAGTTTTAGTAGAATATCCAAATTGCCAGCATCACTATGCTTCCACTTTGGGGCTATTATTAAGTAAAATAATGGTAACTTGAAAGCAAGCACTGCGATGCCCTGACAGTCAAGCTGATAACTGAGACGGCTACTAAGTGACTCATGGGGCTGTAGCATATCCAGCATGGATATGCTAGACAAAGGGATGATTCACATCCTGGACAGGACGCAGCTGGACACTGTGAGATTTCATCACACTACTCAGAATGGTGTGCAATTTAAAACTATGACTTGTTTATTTCTAGGATTTTTCATTTAGTATTTTTGTACTGCAGTTGACTGCAGGTAACTGAAACCACAGAAAGTGAAACTGCATATAAGGAGACTACTGTATGTATGATATGTATTATATGATAGCAGTAGCAAAAGAAAAAAAGTAAATGCAGTTGTAACAATCATTGTTGGGGACATGGTAAAAGTACTAATGTAAGATAGAAAATAAAGGTGCTTTTTTGTATCTTTTACAGTAACCACTGAAAGAGTGATGCTAAAAGACAACAAGCCTATAGAACACATAAAATAGAAGAATAAAAAATACTTGATTAATAGAAAAGAAGGAAGGTAAAGAAGAACAAAGGATAGAGAACAGTGAGACAAATGGAAAACAAATAGAAAAGATGGTAGACTTAAACTCAACTATATCAATAATTAAATGAAATTTAATGTTCCCATTAAAAGATATCATCAGACTGAATAAAAACGTACAGCCTATCTGTAAGGTGCTACAAATTATAAACAGAGAGGTTCAGAGTAAAAAGGTGGAAAACAATATACTGTGCAAATACTAGCCAAGAGAAGACTGGTGTGACTACACTAATGTTAATGGCTTTAAGCCAAGAAACATTATTGGAGGTAAAAAGGGATAATTTTATAAGGGTCAGCTCATTAGGAGAGTACAACAGTTCTAATTTGTATGCACCTAATTGCATAGATTCAAAATATATGAAGCAAAAATTGAACTACAAGGATAAACAGATAAGTCCATAGTTATACTTGTGGATTTATTAGACCTCTCTCATAGACTCTCTGATAGGATACACAGACAAAAAAAATCAGTAAAGAAATGAATAACTCACATGCTATTCAAAAAATATTTGAGGGGACAAAGACAATTACAGAAATGACTCACAGGTATAACCTTATACATCTAACCCTTACCTCACAACAAATACAAAAAATAATTCAAGGTGGATAATAGACTTAAATTGAAGGGCTAAAACTATAGCTTGTAGAAGAACTTGTAGAAGAAAATAACTTGTAGAAGAAAATATAGAAGAATATTTGTCATCTTATGGTACTAAAAATTTCTTAGGACACAGAACCAATCATAAAATAAAAAAAGAAAAATACTGGACTTCATCAAAATTTAAAATGTTTGTTCCTTAAAAGACAATATTAAGAGAACAAAAACAAGCCACGGAACAAGAAAAAAAATTTTGTAATACATAGTTTGACAAGGGGCTTATATAACACATAAAGGAATTTTAGTAAGACACATAAGTTGAGTAAAAATGGACAAAAGATTTGAAGATGGATTATATTATATGGATAATCACATGAAAAGATGGTCAATATCATTAGTCACTAGGAAAATGCAAATTAAAATGACAGTGAGATGTAACTCATCAGAATGGCTAAAATTAAAATAGATAAAATCAGTGTTTATGAGGATGTGGAACAACTGGAACATACATTGCTGGTGGGAATATAAAACTAGTACAATCGCTTTGGAAAACTGGACATTCCTTAGAAAGTTAAACATCTACCATATGACCCAGCAAAAAAGATTTGTACGAAAACGTTCCTGGGAACATTCAAACACTGGAAAACAACACATGTGTTCTTTAACAGGCTAATGAAGACAAAGTGGTATATCCATACAATGGAATACTCTTCAGCAACAAAAACAAACTGCTGGTTACATACAACATGGATTAATCTCACAGTCACTATGCTGAGTAAAGAAGTCATACATGTAAGAGTATGTACTCTTATGTGATTCAATGTACATGGAATTCTAAAGAATGTACTACCTCAAGGGGCTCGCAGACAGGAAGCTGCTAATGGAGATCTTTGGTCACCTTCCAGCACTGTGAGCTCTCTTTCAGTGTGCAAAGTTCAAAGAAAAACTGTTTTTTTTTAAAGTCATGATCTCTAAAACAAGTAGCACCTCACAGAACGCTAAGATGCTGTGGAATCCCATTTGAAAAACTGTACTGTGATTTATTTCCTTTCAAAACTGGAAATGATGTGAATTTTGATTAGATGTATAGGGCATGTATCTGTGAGTCACTTCTAGAATTGTCCCCTCAAATAGTTTTTGGATGTGATGATTATAAGTGTCTGAGGGCTGGCTTCTTCGATTAATGCACCTTGGATACTGAAAAGGTACATCTAGAATATCTGATTTATGACGTGGAAATAATTTTTGTTTCCAAGCCCCACCCCCACCCCCCGCAGCAGTGCATGAGAGGAAAAATGAATTTCTCAGAAGACTAATACTGCTCTTCTGTTTAGTTTCCTCCTTAATGTTGTCATCACTTTGGGCTACTTTGGACTGCTTGTTTTCTGAAATAAAAAAGCAGTATGTGATTGGAGTAGAGTCAACAAGCAACAGTTCTAGAGCTAAGAATGGCTTTACATTTTTAATGGTGGTTTTAAAAAAATTTGACAGGTGCTGTATGTGGTCCACAAAGCCTAAAATAGTTTCTGTTGAGTAATACACAGATAGAGTTTGCTGACACCTGAACTAGAGAATCCTATAATGCAGCGGTCCCCAACTTTTTTGGCACCAGTGACCGGTTTAGTGGGAGACAGATGGGGAGCGGCAGATGAAGCTTCGCGCACTGGCCCGCTGCACGGTAGCAGTCTGTGGCCTGGGGGCTGGGGAGCCCTGCTGTAATGTATAGTTATTTTCAGTTATTTCAAAAGTATGCTATAAATATTTTATGTTCAGTTAATTGTTTTGATGTGAGAAAACAATTTGTCATGGATATAGTTATTTTAACAGCTTTGTTGAAATATAATTTATGTACTATAGAACTCACCCCTTTACAATTCACTGGTTTTTTTGGTTTTTTTTAAAGTTATTTCTGAGATACACATTTTAAAGTAATAACTAGAATTATGACTTATAACATTATACCAGAATGTATAAGATTTTTAGAAATTTCATGTAATGTCTGAAACATTTATATTAACATATTTCCATACAAATAACCCGAAGAAAGTTTAGTATTAGTTGGTTTTTTTTTTTAATACTGCAGGTTCTTATTAGTCATCAGTTTTATACACATCAGTGTATACATGTCAATCCCAATGGCCCAATTCAGCACATCACCATCCCCACCCCACCGCAGAATTCACTGGTTTTTAATATATTTACATTTCTACAAGCATCACTATAATCTAATTTTAGAACATTTTCATCACCCTCCCCCCCAAATAAAAACCTTGTACCCATTCCTCCCCTTCCTTTCCCATCCCCTGCCTTTGCCCTGCAAATGTTAAATAATATTATTTAGCTCACTAGTTTGAAATGAAGTAAGGTTAATCTTTGTGCTCTTTCTAGAAAAAGGGATTTGTTGAGTAAATAGTAAGGTAAACAAAGCTACAAGAAAAATAAAAGTAGAAGTTTAAGAAACCAAAATAACATGTACTCTAAAAACCAGTATAACAGCAATTGACAATAAAAAAGTTATTAATCAAAGTGTATTCTGAGTAGAGTTCTTTCAATAAGTTTTAAAAGTCCATGGAAGAATTCATGAAGTCATAGTTTGATTTATAGCATTTTTTTCCTTAGTGGTTTATGCAATTATGCTATGCTCTATAATAGATGGAATGTTAGATTTGGTGAAATGTGTATGTTTGAAATGATGTATGCATAAGTCAGCTATTCCAGAGATGCAGAACATTTCAAGCAATAAAAATATTAAAATTAATCACTAAGATTAAGATTTGGTCTAAAAGAAAAAGCGACTTACGTTTGAAAGTAATGAAATATCATTTATCTAAAATTTTAGCAATTCAGACCTTTCATTAATCAACCTTAATCTTTTCCTTTGATATTTGAATAGGTGAGAGTTTAAAATTTGTATGTAGACATTAAATTTGAGGCTTCAAGGTTTTGCTGAACTCTTGAGATTCTGATTTTGTTTTTTAAGATCTATACATTGCCTAATTTATAGAGTACAGAAATGCTTGTTCTTTTAAAGTTTGGGTTTTAAAATAGATGTCCTCGTTTTGGTCTTGATTATTTAATTTCCTCACAAGTCATGAGAAGACTCAAATAGCCTTCATTCAACTAGAGCTTTGTAATTCTAAATATTTGCAGAATGTTACCTTAAATATTTAGAATGGAGAAGTAAAATTATATAGGTGGTGCTGGCTGTTGAGCTATTTTCTGTCAGCTTCAGGTTCATCCTTCTAAACTTTATTTTGTGGCGTATGCTTCTCTTTTGCCAGCTGGTTCCCTGTCACGTTCTGCAAATAGGAGATACCAGTGGGAGACAGTAAAGCCAGAAGGGGGACAGGGGATTTGCTCCTCCTTGTTTACCTCTTCTTCCTGTCAGTATCTCCACAGCAACAGGACCACACCCCGGCAGGAATAGGAGTGGTAAATGGCTCCCATTTGCCGTTTGCAGGGACCCTCCTTCAAGTTCTTGGTGTGCTTCCAAGAATGCTTTCTTTTCAGAGATTTGGGTCCCAGTTTCTCCAGGCCTTTGAGTTTTATTCTTTTTTTTTTTTTTTTTTTGCGGTACGCGGGCCTCTCAGTGCTGTGGCCTCTCCCGTTGCGGAGCACAGGCTCTGGACGCGCAGGCTCAGCGGCCATGGCTCACGGGCCCAGCCGCTCCGCAGCATGTGGGATCTTCCCGGACCGGGGCACGAACCCGTGTCCCCTGCATCGGCAGGCGGACTCTCAACCACTGCGCCACCAGGGAAGCCCCAGGCCTTTGAGTTTTAATACTTCCAGCCACTTCCCTTTGTTTCCCTAGCTCTGGGGTCATAGCTGCTTCCCTCAATTGCTATCAGTCTATGCCCTCTTTTTTGCCTTTTCAGTTCTCCATTTCCTGATTAACAACTAATATTGAATTCTCTCTGTTAAAATTACTGGTGTCGTTTCTGTCTTTTGACTGATTCCTGACTAATACACTGGTCAAAATAATAGGACTTTGCAAATTATAGTCTTAGAGATCACATTAGGCTACTCTTCATTTAGTAGTTAGTTAGCCTCTGCAATGTGCGAGGCCTTTCTTTGTTCTTTGTGTTCACTATCAGACATCCTCATTTGCGGTCCCAGAGCTGTTTGAGAATCATCATCATCACGCTTCATTATTGTTGTCTGCTTTTCCTTTCTTTGCTTTTTTTTTTTTTTTTTAATATTTATTTATTTGGCTGTGCTGGGTCTTAGTTGCGGCCCACGGGATCTTCGTCACGGCATGCGGGACCTTGACGTTGCGGCGTGCAGTATCTTTTAGTTGTGGCATGCAGGATCTAGTTCCCTGACCAGGAATTGAACCCCGGCCCCCTGCATTGGGAGCACGGAGTCTTAACCGCTGGACCACCAGGGAAGTCCCTGTCAGATTTTCTTTATTTCTCACTTCAAGGCCAGTGATAGTGTCTTTTATCTCTCTGTCCTTAGTTCCTAACACAAGATTTGTGTATACTGGATGCTCAGTGAATATTCTAAATAATGAACATGCTTGTAGATAATGCTTGTAAAGGGTAGAAGTCATGATAAAAATTATCTGATGAAGGGAAGGATCTTATTTTGATTACTTTTGGCATCTGAAGCTCCTCGGATATTGAGATGTTTAAACCAAATGTTAATATGACATCAAAGATTATATGATAACCCTCCAGAAGTCACATACTTGAGGCTTGGTTGGACCTTTCTGGTTCAGTTGTTACAGTTCAGTTGTTCACGCGATTGAATATGCCTAGTTCTTTTTTTTTTTTTTTTTTTTTGCGGTACGCGGGCCTCTCACTATTGTGGCCTCCCCCGTTGAGGATCACAGGCTCCGGACGCGCAGGCTCAGCGGCCATGGCTCATGGGCCCAGCCGCTCCGTGGCATGTGGGATCTTCCCGGACCAGGGCATGAACCTGCATCCCCTGCATCGGCAGGCGAACTCTCAACCACTGCGCCACTAGGGAAGCCCTATGCCTAGTTCTTAATAGCACATCTTCACCAACTCTTATACAACTCTGTTCCAGGGAAGAATCTAAATCATGATACCTCTCAGGTTATCAGTCCTATCATGTCTCACTTTTGATTAAGCCTTCAAGCTTCTCTTTCCCTTCTGCAGAACTTCATTGTAATTATAGAGTATGAACCCATTTCTACAGTGTACTTTCATCATCATTACTTGTGTATGCTAGATACAGGGTAACCCAGAGGGTTTCCAAGTCTTCTAGTTCAGTTGATTGCAACATACATTCCTCTCCAGTGTTTGGTTGGATCATCCTGGCCTTCATCAATCCCAGTTCTTTCCTCCGTCATGGTACATCGTATGGGACCTATGTCACTCCTGTTGTAATACCTTAATGCAGGCTACCTTCCCCTCAGTTTAAATCAAACAGTTTAAATCTGTAGTTAACTGTTTTCCAGAATGAGAGTTTGGGGGACATATTTCTATTCCTATTTTATTTCCTAATTTCCTGTGGACAACTTGAATGTCTTAGTCAGCAGTACTGAGATTTTAGGGGAAAAAGTAAATAGTTCCTTGAAATGTCTTTATGCTTGTTGAGGGTTAGAGATTTTTTTTCAATCTTTGGAATTTTGATGGGGATTTGGTTTGCATTTGACCTTTTCTTTATTTGCTGTTTGAATTTTTATGTTGTTAAATCTTTAAAAAACGAATTATGTTGGTTATTTCTTTCTATTCTTGAGTTTTAATACATAATAGTATGTTAACATTATATTTGATGTTTGTCTCCAAATGCTAAAACAATGTGAAATTGTGAAAATTGTTCACATATATTCTGGTTTTCATCTTGGGAATATGGTAGCAATTCCTGCCTGCTTAAAATTAGGCATGGCCATGTGACTTGATTTAGCTAGTGAAGTGTGAGTAAAAGTGATACCCTAGGTAGAAGCTTTAAGAGTTAGTATATTCTTTGCCACACTCTTTGTTCCCTTCCTGTGGTGGCTGCTACTTCAGATTAGGTCCTTGAAGACTTGGAGCAGAGCCCCAGTCAACTCTCGAAGGACATACAGCATGAAAGAATAAAAGCTTCGTTATTTAAAGCCACCAAGATTTGTCTGTAACTGTAGCATAACCTAGTTAAACCTTACTTATACTTATTTTGTAGTAACAACATTCATTTCACAGTTGTTCTCCCAGGGCATATGTGTCTTTTGAAGTTCAGCCTAAGTGCTTGTAATAATCAGTATAAGTCATTCAGAGAATCTGCTGGGATGATTAGTTGGGTGCCTTATTTGTGTGCAAAATAGTACAGTGACAGGTATTAGATAATGTTGGCAGGCCAGGAATGGAAGGGAAGCCAAGAATGGAATGACACATCTTCCAAAAACGACCAGATTTCATACCTGATAACATTAAATATAGTCCATTTGTTTCAGGAAAAACTGAACTATGGACTATGCCTCTGACCATAGTCAGTTTTGCAAACTCACCTGTTAAGTGACTAGCCTAAGATTACATAGCGACTTAGTGGCAGAAATGGGAAAAAGAAATCAGCCCTTTTGACTCTAGCCCTCTGTCCTTTTTTTAATTAAAAGATTTCACTCATTCTCAAGATTTTTTTTTTTTTTTTTGTGCGGTATGCGGGCCTCCCACTGCTGTGGCCTCTCCCCTTGCGGAGCACAGGCTCTGGACGCGCAGGCTCAGCGGCCATGGCTCATGGGACCAGCCGCTCCGCGGCATGTGGGATCTTCCCAGACCGGGGCACGAACCCGTGTCCCCTGCATCGGCAGGCAGGCTCTCAACCACTGCACCACCAGGGAAGCCCCATTCTCAAGATTTTTAATCCATTCCTCTCTTTTCATTCCTTATCCCCACCCCCCAAATGTGTTAACACTTTCGATGAATTTGCACAGAATTATGCTAATCATTATTCTTGGCTCATGAATATCCTCTCTGGTCTGTGCATGATCTGCTTATCTAGTGTGTATGTATTTATATACATCAATAAAATAATATCTGTGAATCCAATTTCTCAAACCTTGCTAGTAACTTACATCTTCCTATGTGTTCTCTTTGCCTCTCCCTAAATGGTAGCTATCATCCTGAACTTCGTATTTTAGTCTTCTGCATTTTATAAAAGTTTTATCATCTGTATGTTTACCTAAACAATATATTGTTTTATTTTTCCCTGTTTTTTTATAAAAAGAATATACTAAATGTAGCCTTCTGCACTTGCTTTTTTGGTTAAATATCACTAGTACTCATTCTTAGTGCATGTGGTTGTAGTTCATTTATTTTACCACTGTATAATCTTTCATTCTGCAGATTTACCGTAATTTGTCCATTTTCCTGGCTATAGACATTTGTGTTATTTCCAGTATTATGCTGTTACAGACATTTTGCTATGAGTATTTCTGTTTATATTTCTGTTAAACTTTTCTCCTGGATATGTACCAAGGGGAAGAACTGCAGGATCATAGAGTATGCAATGTTTAACTTTACAAGACGGTACCTAATTAATTTCCACTGTTGTTATAATAATGCTATTCATTTATGTTATTTTTTTTCTTGACATGATTGCCAGAGGCTTGTCTATCTAATTACTCTTTTGCAGTGATTTAGATAATAAATTATGGTGATTTAAACTAAGGCCTGGCAGTAGAAATAGGTAAAAGGGGATGGAGTTGAGAAATGTGAGGGATATGAAAGCAACACGATCTGACTTGATGATCGAATTGGATATGGCAGTTGAGGGAGTGGGAAGGGTAAAGAATAACTTCTGAGTTTCCAGCTAGTATGTGAATCAGGGATGTAAATGTAGTTACTTTTTCTGACCTTGTAGTTAAAAAGTGCCCAGGTCATTTTTTTCCTTCATTAGTTTCTCTGCCGTTATTTTCTTTTTTTCTTATTAATTTTCTATTTTATTCATATTATATCAATTTCAATCTCCCAATTCATCCTCACGCCCCCCACCCTGCTTTCCCCCCTTGGTGTCCATACATTTGTTCTCTTACATCTGTGTCTCTATATCTGCCTTGCAAACCGGTTCATCTGTACCATTTTCCTAGATTCCACATATATGCATTAATATACGTTATTTGTTTTTCTCTTTCTGACTTAACTTCATTCTCTATGACAGTCTCTTAGTTGCTCTGCGGCATGTGGGATCTTCCCAGACCAGGGCTTGAACCTGTGTCCCCTGCATTGGCAGGTGTATTCTTAACCGCTGCGCCACCAGGGAAGTTCCTCAAGCTTTTTTTTTTTTTTTTTTTTTTTTTTAAAATCACAGAGAATTTGGTATAACAAATCTAGCTGGAATAAATGATTAAAAGATAATTTGATTCATTTACAAAGAAATAGATAAAAATGAATGAGGTCGAACATTTTTCATATACCATTTTGTTTCCAAATCTTGGCTGCTTTTTCAATGGGCCTTTTCCTTTTTGTATATACCCATTTGTGTAACAAAATGAGGCACTACCTCAAGTGATTACAATTGCTCTCTTGGTTCTGCTCTGAGTAAGACCATTATTGTCAAAAGCATCAGATGACATTTCTTAATAGATGACTTTCTGAATTCACTGAAACTGAACAGCTGTTTCAAACAGAAGCCCTTTCTGTGAGAATTTGTCATCTGCAAATCAATTGATGATTATTCATGATGAAAGTGTCTGCATTTGAGTGATTTTTAAATCAGGTTTTAATCATTTTGAATTTTTTTCTCTTTTAGTTTTTCATGGAAGTTATTTTGTTAAATTTTTTATTGAAATATAATTGACTTACTATCTTGTATTAGTTCTAGGTATACAACATAGTGATTCAATATTTTTATAGATTATACTCCATTTAAATTTATTACAAAATAATGACTTTGTGCTGTACAATATATCCTTGTTGCTTATCTTATTTTTTAACATTTTAGTATTTTATTTTTAAACTTTATTTAATTTTTATTTTATTTATTTATTTTTGGTTTTGGCTGCATTGGGTCTTTGTTGCTGCGCGCGGGCTTTTCTCTAGTTGCAGCGAGCTGGGGCTACTCTTCGTTGCGGTGCGCGGGCTTCTCATTGCGGTGGCTTCTCTTGTTTTGGGACATGGCCTCTAGGTGCGCAGGCTTAGTTGCTCCGTGGCATGTGGGATATTCCCGGACCAGGGCTCAAACCCGGTCCCCTGCATTGGCAGGTGGACTCCTAACCACTGCTCCACGAGGGAAGCCCCTAACTTTTTAGTTTATATTGGCGTATAGCCGATTAACAATGTTGTGGTAGTTTCAGGTACATAGCAAAGTGACTCAGCCGTACGTATGCATGTATCCATTCTCCCCCAGACTCCCCTCCCATCCAGGTTGCCACATAACATTGAGCAGAGTTCCGTGTACTATACAGTAAGTTCTTGTTGGTTATCCTTTTAAAATATAGCAGTGAATCACATTTTGAATTTTAACTTATTTCCCATCAGAAAATGTATGCAAAAATACATGTTTAAAGAAAATAATTAAAATAACTTTTAGTGGAAAACTGTTATCTTCTAAAAGCCAGAAGTATTTGGGGGATTATTTATACCAGTGAATGTACTGAGATACAACATTAATAAGCCCTTTAGAGGCTTCTTGGCGACTGGTTTAGGTTTCATCTAAGCTGTTAATTGAATACAGGGGATAACGAGTCATTTCATGTACCTGTAGGGGTTCCAGTATAATGAACTAAATGTCTTGATCTTTACAACCTTAAAGTTAGCCAATCAAAATAAATTTCACATGAGTTGTCACACTGGTGAAGCAATTTTCACAAAAAGTGCAATTTGAGTAGTCTCTTGGTTGAATAAATTGTTTGGCTTTCGTAACAATTATAAAAACATTTAACGTATTAACCTAGAGTTACATTCACTTGCAGTACTACAACTTCATCGTTCTGAAAATGATATAACACCTCCCCAAACTAAGTTTCTTATGGGCAGAGTTCATATCTTATTTATCTTTCTGCCTCATATTGCCTGGGACATGGTAGAGCCTCTGTGTGAATGTTTGTTGAATGAATAAATAAAAGTTTTTAACATAAAGGGGAAAACCTAAGCAGAGCTATCAGAATGGGACAGTGATCTAAAACTTTGCCAGCTGATAGATTGACTTTAGGTAGGAGAAAGATCTTCTGTTATAAAAGATGACTTAGCTGTGTTATTTGCTTTCATTCAAACAGGTATTTATGAGTGCCAGGTTTTGTGCTAAATGCTGGGTTGTACTAAATACAACAATTAACAAAACATTAAGTCCCTGTTCTCAAGGAGATTAAATTCTAATGGAAGGAATCAGCAATAAACCAGTATTTAGAACGTCAAGCAGTAAGGCTATGGAGGAAATTAAAACAGGCAAGGGGAATGGAATGTGTAACCTGGGTGTGGAGTTGTCACTGTTTAATACAGGGTGACCAGGGAAGTGATGTTTGAGTAGAAGGAAGTTAGCCTTAAGCGTATCTGGGAGAAGTGCATTCCAGGCAGACAAAGAGCAAGGGCAAAGGCAGGAATCAGCAAAGAGACTGTGCTGCTAGAGTAGAGTGGGTGGGAGTAGAATTGTAGTAGATGTGGTTAAAAAGGAGAGTGGCAGACAAGTCATATAGGGTCTAGGAAGCCATTTAAGGACTCTGGGTTTAACTATTGAGTAAAGCGCCAGTCGTTGGAGGATTTTGGAGAAGAGAGATGAGGGTTATTTATGATTTAGTATGTTTGCTCTGGCTGCTATATAGAAAATATACTATGGGCAGTGGGGCAGGGAGGGGGAAGGTGGTGGGTGGGAGCGGGAAGACCAGTTAGGATGCTCTAAATATTATATTCTAGACAAAGAGATGATGGGGCCTGGCTTAGGATTTTAGCAGTTCATGTGGTAAGAAGGAGGAGCCTACACGTTTTGGTAATGTATTGATTGTAGGGTATGAAAAAAGGGAAGACAGCCAGAGCAGATGATGACTATAGAGTTACCATTTACTGGGATAGTGAAGATTACAAGAGGAGCAGGGTTTGGAGGCAGTGGAGATACGTGTGTTATTTTCTCCTTGATACCTTTCCCAGACGCTAGACTTTAATTCTGAATAGCTACATTCATGTAGGTAAACGTGTCTCCATGACATAGTTTTGGGGGAAGAGCTGAAATATAATATTTGATAGGAAAACAGTCTAATTTGTGTCCTAACTCTGTTATAACTTTAGTTATATTTAGTTCACCACTGGTATCAAATGTTCTGAGTGCAGAATCAGAATTTTCCCTTCGTTAGGGCTTGGGGTCTGAGCTACCTGTGAGACTCAGGAAATCTCTTCCCACTTTAAAGCCCAGCCAGCAGTTGGCAAAACTGTAAGAGATCTCTGTTTCACAACTCAGATGCTGAGGTTTTGGGCAGCTGAGCCATTTTCTTTTCTCTTTAGCCCCACCCCTGGCTTTCCTCACCTGTGGAAAAAGCATTCACCTAATACCCTTTCTTTAGTAGGCCTGGACTTGCCCCTTGGGGACAGAGTTTTTCTCTTAGCTCTGCTGCACTGTCCCCAGCATTTTGCAGTCCTACCTCCCCACTCTCCTAATAGACCTCCAATACTTGGAAAGGATCCTTTTGAGAAAGTACAGATTTGCTCTGTGACTGAAGCTGCTCAGGGTTTTAATGTCTTGCCAGACCCCATGAACCCCTAAAAAGTTTCTTAAAAGTTGGGCTAGTTTTCCCCTTTTATAGCAAGTTTACTCCTCCTTTCACTGTGACACCAGACATTCCTGTTTTCATTCCTGGAAAGGGCTAGTTCCCTCTAGGAATTTAGTTCATTTATGTTGTGTGGCTTGTTTTGTTTTGTTTTGTTTTTGCGTCTCAGCTCTCTGAGTTTAAAAAACTATGATTTTATAGCCTGTCTGGGCTGTTCTTATTGTTGAGATGGGAGCAAAAAAAGTCTTTTGTGAGTTTCTGTATCCTAACCATAAGCAGTAGTACTAGTTACTCTTTTGTGTTCAAAATAATTTGTATAGTTTGTTCACACTGAAATTATTTAGCCTGTTCTTTTAATAAAATCGTACTAAAATAAGGTACTGACCATATGCAGGTTTGATAAAAAACTGATGTAAATGCATGCTGACACAATAGTTGATATTTTTTATTGTGGTAAAATATACATAACATAAAATTTACCATTTTAAACATTTTAAGTGTACAATTTAGTGACATTAATACATTCAAAAAGTTGTGTAACTATCACTACTGTCTACTTCCAGAACTTTTTCATCATCCCAAACAAAAACTCTGTACCCATTAAACAATAACTCCTCATTGCCCCCTCCCTTCTATTCCCTGGTAACCTCTGTTCTACTTTCTGTGTCTATGAATTTGCCTATTCTAGATATTTTATACAAGTAGAATTATATAATATTTGTCCTTTTGTGTCTGACTTATTTCACTTAGCATGATGTTTTTAAGGTTCTTCTACACTTTAGCATGTATTAGAATTTCATTACTTTTTTTATGACAGAATAGTATTCATTCCATTGTATGTATTTTTGTGTATGTATTTATGTGTATATATACATATTGTTTACCATTCACTTGTTGGACACTTAGGCTTGTTCACTTGTTGGACACTTAGGCTGTTTTTACCTTTTGTCTATTATGATTAATGCTGCTATTAACATTTGTGGAAAAGCATCTGTTTGAGTCCCTGTTTTCAATTTTTTGGGATATATGCCTAGGAGTGGAATTGTTTTCTTTAGTCTATAGCTATTTTCTGATATCTCTAGTTACTACTTCTTTAATCCATTGGTTAAGAGTGTGCTGTTTAATTTACACATATTGTGAGTTTTCCAGTTTTCTTTGTTATTGATTTCCAATTTCATTTCATTGTGATCAGAAAATATACTCTGTATGATTTCAGTCTTTCTAAATTTATTAAGACTTGTTTTGTGGTCTTACTAATGTCTGTCATGGAGAATGTTCTGTTTGCACTTGAGAAGAATGTGTATTCTCCTGTTGTTAGGTGGAGCATTCTAATGTCTGTTAAGTCTAATACACTAGGTATATAGTGTTGTTCAGGTCCTCTATTTCTTTATTGATCTTCCGTCTGGTTCTTCTATCCAGTGTTGAAAATGGGGTATTGAAGTCTCCAATTACTATTGTAGAACTCTCTTGAAGTTTTTCAGTTTTTACTTAGTATATTTTCAGGCTCTGTTGTTAGGTGTATGTTTATGATTGTCATGTCTTAATCTGTTATCATTATATAGTGTCTCTCTTAGTCTCTTTTTTCACTATTCTATTTTTCTGACAAAAATTTAGTCATTTCAGCTCTTTTGGTTACTACTTGCATGGAATACCTTTCTCTATCCTTTTACTTTCAATCTCTTTGTGTCTTTATATCTTGGGAATTAGAATTAACTTATAACAACCTAGCTTGAATAATACCAACTTACCTCAATAGTATGTAAACACTCTGATCCTGTATATCTCCATCCTTCCTCCTCTATATTGTTATTGTCACAGATTACCTCTTTATACATTGTGTGCCCATTAACATAGATTTATCATTTTTATGTGTGTGTACATTGTCCTTTAAACCATACAGGAAAAAGGGGGAAAAGAGAAGTTGCAAACCAAAAGTACAATGATACTGTTTTTTATAACTGCGTATACTTACCTCTACTGGTGTTCTTTAGTTCTTCTTATGGCTTTGAGTTACTGTCTAACGTCCTTTCATTTCAGCCTGAAGCTCTCTGATTAGCATTTCTCGTAGGGCAGGTCTGCTCGTAATGAACCTCTTCAGCTTTTGTTTATCTGAAATGTCTATCTCTCTTTCCTTCTTGGAGAATAGTTTGCTGGATATAGAATTCTTGGTTGACAGATTTTTTTTTTTCTTCCCTTTTCAGACTTTAAATACATTATTCCCAGTGCCACCTGATCTTCATGGTTTCTGATGAGACATCAGCCATTAATCTTTTTGAGGGTTCCTTGTGTGTGTGTGTGTGTGTGTGTGTGTGTGTGTGTGTGTGTGTGTGTGAAGTTGCTTCTCTCCAGCTGTTTTCAAGATTCTTTTTTATTTTTATTTTTGTCTTTGGGCTTTGACACTTTGAATAGCATGGATCTTTTTGAGTTTATCCTTCTTGGAGTTTGTTGAGATTTTCAGATGTGCATATGCATGTTTTTCATCAGGTTTGGGAAGTTTTCAACCATGATTTCTTCAAAAAGATGTTTACCCTCTTTTTTTCTCTTCTGGGACTCTGATGTCTTTGTGGGTATACTTGATGATGTCCTACAGATCCCTCAGAGTCGGTTCATTTCTCTTCATTCTTTTTTCTTTCTGTTCCTCAGACTGGATAATTTTGACTTTATCTTCAAGTTCACTGATAGTTTCTTTTGCCTACTTAAATCTCTTGTGAGTTTTTCATTTCAGTTACTGTATTTTTTTAGCTCTAGAATTTGTTTGGTTCCTTTATAATATCTGTCTCTTTATTGATAGTCTCTTTTTTCATACATTGTTTTCCTGGTTTCTTTTAGTTCTTTGTTTCCTTTAACTCTTTGAGCATATTTAGGACAGTTTATTTAACATCCTTGGCTACAAATTCCAAAATTCTGGTCTTCAGGAATGGTTTCTATCAAATGCTTTTTTTCTTGTAAATGAGCCATGCTTTCTTTGTTTATATGCTATGTAATTTTTTTGTTGAGACATGGGCACTGTACTATAATGAGGTAACTCTGAAAACCAGATTCTCCCGCTCCAAGGCTGTGGGTGTTTCTTGGTTGTTGAGGTCTGCTTCCATCCATTTGTGACTCTCCCAAATGATTTTTGCAAATGTGTATTCCTGTGTGTGGTCACTGAAGTTTCTATTCCATTACCTTTGCAGTCAGCTAGTGACCTACTGAAGATCTTTAATATTTGGCTCAAGCAACAGCAAAAGAAAACATCACTGTCTCTTTTAAGTCTCCCAGTAGATGCCAGTACAGGCACCCCCTGCAGCCCAAAAGGGCCTTAAGGAAGGCAAGTGCCCACATCAGTGCCAGTCTCTCAAGGGGTTTGTCAGACTGCCCAAAATCTGCAGCCCCCACTTTGTTGTGTCAAGGTTCCCCACTGTCTGCCCTGGCACCAGCCAGCTGCCTTAGGAATGCAGCTTGCTATCTCCATTGTTGGGACCAGGCTGAGGAAAGGGCAGCGTTAACTGGTTTGCACATGTGGTTCTCCTATCAGGATCAACAGCCTCTCCCTTCAGCAAGCACTCCCCTGGTTGTTATAAGTGTTCAGTCAGGTTCCAGAGTTTTGAGATAGTTGATTCTGGTCCTTTTTTCCACTTTGCTGGTTGTTTATGTTGGGGGGACCAACCCCAAGAGCTTCCTACTATGACATTTTGCATCTCAAGTGTCACAGTATTATATTGTCTTTCTAATGTGTGTTTATGAATAGAGGAAAGTCTTCCGGTAGGTGTCTTTTTTCTGGTTGGTGTGTTTGCTCAGACTTTCAAAGGAAAAGAATCAGTCTCAGATTTGAACTCATAAAGGATTAAGATGTTTAAAGTGTTTGGTGAAAAAAACCTATAAGCATGATTGAAATTCTATTTCAGTGCTCTGTTAATATTTTGTACAATAACTTCGTGTTTTATACAAATAAGAAATTTGTGTCTTTAGTGAGAAAACTTAATTTTTGTTATTCCTCCTCATCAAGTATAGCTAGCTTAAGTGTCTTAGAAAGTGCTAAATATTTATCGTGATTTAATTATTGAGGAAAAGCTATTAGAAAATTTGCTTACAGGCCACTCACTGAGTTTACCTCAGTTACAGAAGGTTTAATTTAAGACTGCAGTCACTGAAGAAAATGTTATAAAGAAATAAAGTTCTCTTTGTTGAGAAGTCGTATTATTCTACTTGATATTTTGGAAAGATTAACAACAGCAGGACTTAGTGGAAAAGTACTAGCCTGTCATTTCAGTCTTAGATTTAAATTCAAACTTTAAAATGCTTAATTTGTTCTGCACGTAAATTCTGCTTCTTTACCTACAGAAAAATCATAGGCATTTTTAAAACAATCTCAGCTTTTTCTCCAACTTTTCCTGCAATTATTAAGTTGTTTTAAGAATGTTTCAAAGACATAAGCAGAGAATTACCACTCAAATAAGTCCTTTAATCAAGAGAAATTTGGATTATAAGGTAAATTTGTGTACAAAAATTTTTTATTGGAAGTACCAAAGGGCCACAAAATGACAGCATTTTTTCAGGTAAATACTCATAGTAGAGGATCTAGTTTGTGAGTTTTCATAGCTGTTGTCTTAACAACAACAACAATAACAAAGTGTTTCCCATTCCTAGGGCAAAACTCAGTTGGCATTCCAGGATGGTTATCTGTATTCTCTAAGTAAATAGAATATGGGCATTCCTCAGATATATTGCAGATTTGTTTCCAGACCCCTGCAGTAAAGTGAGCCACACGAATTTTTTTTTACCCAGTGCATATAAAACTTATGTTTACACTATACTGTAGTCTAAGTGTGCAATAGCGTTATGTCTAAAAAAACCAGTGTGTACACCTAAATTAAAAAATACTTTATTGCTAAAAAATGCTAACCATCATCTGAGCCTTCAGTGACTTGTAATCTTTTGGTGGAGGATGGCTGTTGACTGATCATTGTGGTGGTTGCTGAAGGTTGGGGTGACTGTGGCAGTTTTTTAAGATAACAGCTGCTGCATCAATTGATTCTTCCTTTCATGACCTATTTCTCTATAGAATACAATGCTGTTTGATAGCATTTTACCCACAGTAGAACTTCTTTCAAAATTGGAGTCAGTCCTCTCCGACCCTTCTGTTTTATCAACTAAGTTTGTATAATATTCTGAATCATTTGTTGTCATTTCAGCAGTCCTCACAGCATCTTCACCAGGAGTAAATGCTAGCTCAAGAAACCACTTTCTTTGCTCATCTGTAAGAAGCAACTCCTCATCTGTTAAAGTTTTATCATGAGATTGTAGCAATTCAGTCATATCTTCAGGTCCCACTTTAATCCTAGTTCTCTTGCTGTTTCTACCAAATCTGCAGTTTCTTCCTCCACTGAAGTCTTAGACCCCTCAACTTCTGCCAAACATTCTGTTAATGTCTTCCCATGAATCACGAATGTTTTTTAATGACATCTAAAATGGTGAATCCTTTCCTGAAGGTTTTCAATTTATTTTGTCTAGATCCCTCAGAGGAATCACTATATATATAGCAACTATAGCCATATGAAGTGCATTTCTAAAATAACAAGACATGAAAATCAAAAGTACTCCTTGATCCGTGGGCTACAGAGTGGATGTTGTGTTAGCAGTCATGAAAACAACACTAATGTCATTGTACATCTCCATTAGAGCTCTTGGGTGACCAGGTGCATTGTCAATGAGCAGTAATATTTTGAAAGGATTCTTTTTTTCTGAGCAGTAGTTCTCAAAAGTAGGCTTAAAATGGGGCTTCCCTGGTGGCGCAGTGGTTGAGAGTCCGCCTGCCGATGCAGGGGACACGGGTTCGTGCCCCGGTCTGGGAAGATCCCACGTGCCGCAGAGTGGCTGGGCCCGTGAGCCATGGCCGCTGAGCCTGTGCGTCCGGAGCCTGTGCGTCCGGAGCCTGTGCTCCGCAACGGGAGAGGCCACAACAGTGAGAGGCCCGCGAACCGCAAAAAAAAAAAGGAGGCTTAAAATATTCGGTAAACCATGTTGTAAACAGATGTGCTGTCATCCAGGCTTTGTTGTTCCTTTTACAAAGCACGTGCAGAGTAGATTTAGCATAATTCTTAAGGGCCCTAGGATGATTGGAATGGTAAATAAACATTGACTTCAGTTTGATGTCACCAGCTGTGTTAGCCCCTAACAACAGAGTCACCCTTTCCTTGGAAGCTTTGAAGCCAAGCATTGATTTTTCCTCCTATGAAAGTCCTAGATAGTATCATCTTCCAGTAGAATGCTGTTTTGTCTACATTGAAAATCTGTTGTGTAGGGTAGCCACCTTCATTAATTATCTTAGATCTTCTAGGTAACTTGCTGCAGCTTCTACATCAATACTTGCTGCTTCACCTTGTACTTTTATGTTATGGAGATAGCATCTTTTCTTAAACCTCGTGAAGCAACGACCTCTGCTAGCTTCAGACTTTTCTTCAGCTTCCTCATCTCTCTCGCCTTCATAGAATTGAAGAGAGTTAGGGACTTGCTGTGGTTTAGGCTTTGGCTTAAGGGAATGTTGTGGCTGGCTTGATCTTCCATCCAGCGCATTAAAACTTTCTCCGTATCAGAAGTAAGGCTATTTTGCTTTCTTATTCGGGTGTTCATTGGAGTAGCACTTTTAATTTCCTTCAAGAATATTTCCTCTGCATTCACAATTTGGCTAACTGTGTGGCACAAGAGGCCTAGCTTTTGGCTTGTCTTGGCTTTCAACATGCTTTCCTCACTAAACTTAGTCATTTCTAGCTTTTGATTTAAAGTGAGGGATGTGCGACCCTTCTCACTTGCACACTTGGAGGCCATTGTATGGTTATTGATTGGCCTAATTTCAGTATTGTGTCTCAGGGAATAGGGAGGCCAGAGGAGAGGGAGAGAGTTGGGGGAACCGCTGGTGGGTGGAGCAGTCAGAGCACATATAACATTTATGAAGTTTACTGTCTTAGATGGGCGAGGTTTGTGGTGCTCCAAAACAGTTACAATAGTAACATCAAAGATCGCTGATCACAGATCAACCCAACAAATATAATAATAATGAAAAAGTTTGAAATATTGTGAGAATTACCAAAATGTGACAGACACGAAGTCAGCGAATGCTTTTGGAAAAATGGCACCTATAGACTTGGAGGGTTGCTGCAAACCTTCCATTAGTGTAAAAAACACATTATCTGTTGTGCAGTAAAACAAAGTGCAATAAAGATGCACTTTGTTTTACTGCATGCTTATGTATGCTTGTAGTTACATTTTCAGGATTAAAAAAAAAAACATGAAAAAATTTCTTAATTGTACAGCAGGCAATCCCAGATCAAATTTTAGGTGATAAAGTAAGGTAACACATTACATGTTTCTTTTAAGCACTTGTAGTTGGAAACTGATTTTTGAACATTTTCAGCTCTGTGTGTGTGTGTGTGTGTGTGTGTGTGTGTGTGTATAAATATATATAGGGGAGGGAGGAAGAGAAAGAGGCAGAGTTTATAGTAAGTCATTCTGAGTATCATTTATTGCCCCTTTATCTTTTAAAATTTGATCTAGCTATGGCAAAAAGCTGGAGATCTTTTTGACAACTAGAAAGGCATAAAAGTTGTTTTGTATTATACATGCACACAGATATATTCGAATGGGTATATATATATGGAATATATATGTATTATATATACGTGGTAAGTGCTGTGAGTAAAAAAAAAAAACAACTAAGGATAAAGGAATAGAGAGGGTCAGGGTCAGGAAAGAGCCCTTTGCAGGGTAAAGCTTATGTTGAAATTTGAGCATTTATAATTGTTCTCTAGATAGCTAAGTCTTTAAAATATTAAAACCAAACAGTTGTGGAGTTTTTATTTAGGGTTTATTTTAAATTACAGTACATTTACTTCTAAGGTAAAAATAGCTTTTTCAGTGGCATGAATTTAAATATAAAACAATATTTAAGCATTCACTATAAATTACTGTTAATATATCTTAATCTTCATGAAAACGACAGTGTAAAGATCCTAACAATCCCAAATAAAAGTTTTTGCTAAAACAGAAAAAATATTTTACCCCAACTGTTTTTTAAAAAATATTATTTATTTATTTGGCTGTGCTGGGTCTTAGTTGCGGCACGCGAGATCTTTAGTTGCAGCTTGCGATCTCTTGGTTGCGTGATGTGGGATCTAGTTCACTGACCAGGGATTGAACCCAGGCCCCCTTGTGTTGCGAGTATGGAGTCTTAGCCACTGGACTACCAGGGAAGTCCTTTAACGCAACTCTTGAGGGTTTTGGTTTTAGGAAATCAGTAATTTAGCACTGCTTTATTAATATACAGTACATATTAGTTAACCTTCAAGCTAATGTCAATAGTAATATTTACTTCACAAAAGGTGTTTTATTGTAGCATTGCATGTGTTTTTGTCCTCAACCTAATGGGCAAAAAAGTTGACATGCATAATTCTTCTTAAAGATAATTAGATATGTCAAGGAATCTTTAATTTGGGAGTATTTTTTCTTTAATAATGATCTAGGCATTGTTGATGAAATTCCTTAACATCTGTGTTTACTGATCATTGTGACTTAATTAAAAGGTTACAGTTATAGCACGGAAGATTAAAAAAATAGGACCTTTTTGAGGATGATGTGTTTTGTTATGAAGTTTTTCTTTTTTATAAATTTATTTTTGGCTGCATTGGGTCTTCGTTGCTGTGCGTGGGCTTTCCCTAGTCGCGGTGAGCGGGGGCTACTCTTCGTTGCGGTGCGCGGGCTTCTCATTGTGGTGGCTTCTCTTGTTGTGGGGCATGGGCTCTAGGTTCCCGGGCTTCAGTAGTTGTGGCACGTGGGCTCAGTAGTTGTGGGTCACGGGCTCTAGAGCGCAGGCTCCTTAGCTGTGGCTCACGGGCTTAGTTGTTCTGCGGCATGTGGGATCTTCCCAGACCAGGGCTTGAACCCGTGTCCCCTGCATTGGCAGGCGGATTCTTAACCACTGCACCTCTTATTAATGAATTAGAAATGTCCTTCTTATTCCTGACAGAGTAGAAAATACATAAAGTTAGTTACTTTATGTACTAGAATTTTCTTCGCTCTTGATGGAAATGCATACTGTTCTGAGTTATAAACACATAGAATTTCAACTAATATATTGTTCAAAAGCATTGTATGAAGAAAAAGTTAAGGCTTATGTGATTTCCCTTTCCCCCCCTTTTCTGTACCCACTTAAAACAATCAAGATTTACTTGGCGCTCTATAGTGGCATTGCCCAATATAAATATAATGTGAGCACCATACTGAATTTTAAAGTATTTTGCAGGTATATTTAATTAGTAGAGTTTTAGAAATATTGATAAATTTTACTTAAATATGTCTAGAATTTTTCAAAATCATGTTATGCATATAATAATAGATTTTTTACATTCTTTTAAAATACTGAGTCTTTAAAATCCAGGGCATATTTTTTATTTACAGTACAAGGCAGTTTGGAGTGACCACTTTTCACATACATGGTCAGAATGGGATGTTACCATGTTATATGAATTAATTCTGTAATAACATGTCTGATACAGTTTGTTATTTTATCCTTATTTGTCATCTAAAATAAGAGGCAGGTACATGGTCAGCAAGCTTTCAAAAATGGTGTGCAAGATTCTGAAGTGGTGATGTTTGTATAGTTACGTAGACATTCGTGACCACATGACTGTTTGAGAAAACTGGAGTCAAAAAGTTGGTAACTGTGAGCTACTAGCGCTTAGGGGTTTTTGTTAGGGCACGCAGATTTCTTGAAGGAGTGTGTGTTGAGGGTTCCTAAGATACTCTCATGCTTGATAATTTGCTAAAAGGGCACAGAAATCAGAGAAAAGCTGTTAAACTCATGATTGTTTTATTACAGTGAAAAGATAACAGATTAAAATCAGCAAAGGGGAAAGGGTATATAGGGTGGAGTCCAAGAGAAACCAGGTGCGAGTTTTCGGTTATCCTCTCCTAGTGGAATTGCATGACAGTGCTCCATTCCTCCAGTTGTCCTGTATGACAGCATGGCAAAGTGGTGCCAGCCAGGGAAGCTTACCTGAATCTTGGTGTCCAGAGGTTTTTTTAGGAGTCAATTACATAGGCATGGAAGTACCTACATGACTGTCTTTAGTTACTTAGTCTCCAGTTTCCCTTATTCCTCCTCCCCGCTGAGGTCAGGCTGATAAATGGTGTGGCCCAAAGCCCCAGGCATACAGAGATAGGGATTTACCATAATTCACATTGTTAATATAAATTATCTGGTGTGGCCCAAGATTTTAGGTATACAAAGAAATTTATCAGGCAGGATATTGCAAGGGGTCAGAGGTTATCTCCTAGGAGCTTGTCTTAGGTGATTCCTTTCTTTGGAATGTGCAGAGTTTAACCCCCCAAGCTTGCAGAGTTACCCCTTAACTGCACAGGATGATTCTGGATACAAAGGAGGGTGTCTCTAGTATCAATTCTTAGAGAAACAAAAGGGTAGATGAAGATTGGTGATAGCTCCATTCACCTTAAATATCTAATATGTTTTAAGCAAATGGCATGGATTACTGACTGTCAAGGTAGAGCTATATAAAGGCTGACTTTGAGAAGTAAAGAATCTAGCATTTAGGACAGCCATATAGTTACAGGTTTCTTAGTTGGAAACAACTCTTAAAGTTTACTGACTGCCTCCTATAAGTTCACCTTGTTTGCTAAAGTATGTTATCTCCTTTAATCCACATCTGAATGTCCATTTCTGCCTGTGATGGGAGGAACTTGTATCAGACTAAGGCTCCCTATGAGACTAGGGAAAAAATATAGTTTGAAGGCATTGTAGAGCTTTTGAGTCAGTCAAGACTTCAGGAGTAAAGATTCAGGAGAGAAGAGAAATAGACATATTCTGTGGGTTTCCTCTAGAGATATTTTCTAACTCTTAAGCTCTTTTGGATAAGAGGATAAAAGTTGAGCAGTGTATGAGAGGTGAGCAAAAAGCAACTGAGGGAGTTGAGTGGAGCTTTCAATAGTTTTTGTTGTTGTTTTAGTCCTAGGTTTGCAGTTTGAATCTTTTGAAAGGCCACACCATAGGAGTGGGAACAAACAGAAGTAGGCCAGACTTTACAGTATCTGAAACTCAGTCTCAAGCCAGCTCTGTTCCTGATTGGACTGAGGTAAATCTCTTACTCTGACTGCTTGTTAGAAAAAAAATAAATCCTTTCTGGAAGAAGATAATAACATCATCCAGAGCTTCTACATTTTTTCTTACATATTTTCATACAGTCATTCACATACAGTGTGTAGTATTCAGTAAAAAAATTACTATGCATTCAACAGGACCAACAGAGAAAAACCAGCATAGAAACAGGTTATGCAGGTTATTCATAGGTTGTGTAATTCTGGAGTTATAGACAAGAACTTTAAAATACTATAACCTAGTCATGAAAATAGATGGCAAGGTGAAGAATTTCAGTAGAGAACTTGAATCTATAGAAAGGGATCAAATAGGAATTCTAGGATTGAAAATACAATAACTAAAATTTAGAACCCAGTAGATCGGTTTAATTGCGGTTTAGGCACAACTGAAAAGAGGTCAGCTGGAAGGTTAGTAGAAAATATTCAGCAACATTGATTTGTCTTTAAGTATGTAAAACAGAGTTGGTAAAACATAATATTATCACTTATAAACTTGTATTCAGTACCCTACCCCGAGCCTTTGAGCAAACAAAAATTATTCATTAAAAATATCTTATGTAGAGTTCACTTGTTCAGCACACTCAGCTACTTGGAATAGAGCCCTAGGATGAGAAAATAAGCAAAATACTTACAGATTCAAGATAGATATCCAGAGCTGGATGGTAAAACAGGTATTTTAGCATAGGGGAGTTAGAAGAAGCTCTTAGTTGGGGTAATGGTTACAGTACACTTGGTAATCTGGTAAACTAGCTCACCACAATTAAGACTGTAAATTAGAAAAGAAGTTACAGGTAAATAATTGAGGAATTGGTTTTGGCAGATACCTTGTTTGATCATATCCAAGACTCCACTATGAATTATACCATTAGTGTATGTACTACTAGGAAAAAAGAAAGCTGTCAATTATAATTGACATCCCATTACAGTAAGTCCCCTACATACAAACCTTCAAGTTGTGAACTTTCAGAGATGCGATATGTGTTCCATCAATATCAGGAGTGAGTGAAATTGCAGCTTGCCCTCCATCTCCTATTGCAGATGATCCTTCAACTCTGCCAGTTCCCACCTCCTCTCCCTCCTCCAGTCAGTAACTCTTCTTGCCTGTTCACTCGATGCCAGCCCCTGTGTGCCAACTGTTGTGCTGTACTACTGTACTTTTCAAGGTACTGCACTGTAAGATTAAAAGTGTTTTCTTTATTTTTTGTGTTTGTTTTTATGTACTATTTGTGTGAAAAGTATTATAAACCTATTACAGTACAGTACTATATAGCTGCGTGTGTTAGTTGAGTACCTAGGCTAACTTTGTTGGACTTATGAACAAATTGGACTTATGAACATGCTCTTGGAATGGAACTCATTCGTATGTAGGGGACTTAACTGTAATTGTGATACATCCTGATTTCAGAGATGTTAAAATGTGGGGGAAAAGGTAAATGGTAATCTTAGTTTTAAATCTCAGTTCTATCGATAATTGTTTGTTTGCCTTCTGTCAGGGAACTTCTTTGAGCCTGTTTGCTTATTTGTGAAAATGGGATAGTATAGTATGCTCTTTAGAATTAGGAAGACTAAATGAATTCAGAGACATGAGAGTGTCTAGTATGGAGTAGGCATTTGAAACCTGTTAATTTGACTTTTATTTTTTCCTTCTAAAATTTGGCATTGTTATAATAATAGGAGGAGACTCCTGACAGCTGACCAGGGTGGGGGGAAGAACAAACCCCCAATATATTGGCTAAATAAGAAGTTAAAAAAGAAAATTTCTGTTGGAGCTGTTTAATAAATTGTCAAGCATCATTCTTTATTCTCTCCCTACCCCACCTCTTTCACCTGTCTTATCCCCTCAGTTATATTTAAAGATATCACTGACTGGTTCCAATATGATGATTGATACTTAAAATAATGGAACCTACACATCAAAATTATGATATATTTTCACTAAATTGGTTTTTACAAAGCTCATTTTAGGAAGATTTGTAATCCTTCTAAGTTTAGTTGTGATGCTTAAAATCTCAGTCTTTAGTTTTGTAGAATTCTTGCTCTTCTGATGATGCGATATGAATATGGCATTAATTCAAGTGAGTGGATCTTTTTAAGGAAGGGTTGGATTTTGTGATGTTTGATGGATGTGAGAATTCCTCATTTTATTCTTATTTTGAAGATTCCCAGTAAACCGAGAACAGCATTTTTCTGGAGCTGTAAGATATTCATAGCTTTAATCTTATGTTCATTCTGTTCTCTTCTTTCAGGATTTTTCAAGTCACATTCAGTTGATAGGATGAAAAAATTTAAGAGAAGGCTATCCCTCACGCTCCGAGGAAGCCAGACTATTGATGAATCGTTGTCTGAATTGGCTGAACAAATGACTATTGAAGAAAACAGCAGCAAAGATAATGGTAAATATTTAGGGGGTAGGGAAGGGGAGGAGAGAATTGAATTACATGATAAATCAAATGTAAATTTACTTTCCTGATTAGTCCTTAGTAGGTTCCTTCTGTTTATTTCTCTGCCTCCTTCCCTAGTTCAATAACTTTTGCTTGCTTACTGGAATGTTCCATTCTTACTCCAACAGTGTTACTATAGCTGGTCTCTAACCCTGATGAATTCTCTATCCTGTTTATCTTTCCATTTTTCATTAGTTCTTAAATAAGAATACTTTGTATAATATTATCCTAGTTAAGTAGCTATTTTCAAATTAACATTTAAATATTTTTGTTATTCTTATAACCAAAGTTTATACAGCTTAAAAGTGCATAGTAAGTTTGTGAAATTCCTGGGAATTCCCTGGTGGTCCAGTGGTTAAGACTCTGCGCTTTCACTGCCGAGGGCCTCGGTTCGATCACTGGTCAGGGAATTAAGGTCCCACAAGCCATGCGGCGTGGCCAAAAAAAAAAAAAGTTTGTGAAATTCCTGTTTTAAATTTCATCAGTTTTATAACATTATATATGCATATATTGACTATCCACATAGACGACAAGGTTTATCATATGAGTGAATCATACCATTTTTTTACTTTATATTGACCAAAGAATCTATCCATAGTATTGAAAGCACTTACAGTAGATAGGCATATAATGTTTCACAAGTTTGACAGTTCTTTTTACAGTGTAAAGTAGTTAGTACACAGATATTGATATAAAATTAAAAGTTTGTTAAATTGAATGGATTAAAATGCAAAATCCTGATGAAATCTGTAGAACAAGCCTACATATTCAAAACTGAAATAGCCCTAGAGATGTCATAGTAATAACCAGGGAAGGAGCTTACAGGAATGGCTGCCAGTGTGTCATAATGTGCAGATTCTCTTCCTTGCCTCTGCCTGAAGTTCTTCTGTTTAGAGGTTTGTGGCAGTTGGTGAAAACATGAATACCCTCACCCCCTCTGGATGAAATGTAACTGTCCTTGTGAGAGAGGGAAAGGTATAATGGAAAGTGCTCTGGACTTTAAAAGTCATGGATTGGGACTTCCCTGGTGGCGCAGTGGTTAAGAATCCGCCTGCCAATGCAGGGGACATGGGTTCGAACCCTGGTCCGGGAAGATCCCACATGCTGCAGAGCAACTATGCCCATGTGCCACAACTACTGAGACTGTGCTCTAGAGCCCGTGAGCCACAACTACTGAGCCCGCATGCCACAACTATTGAAGCCCACGCACCTAGAGCCCATGTTCCACAGCAAGAGAAGCCATCGTAATGAGAAGCCTGCGTACAGGAATGAAGAGCAGACCCTGCTCACCGCAACTAGAGAAAGCCCGTGTGCAGCAACAAAGACCCAACGCAGCCAAAAATAAAGTAAATAAATAAATTTATTTTAAAAGTCATGGATTGGAATTTGGGATACACTTACACACTTATTAGTTACATGACTCTGGGTAAGTAATTTATCCTACCCAACCTTCAGTTTATCTCTTCCTCAGAAGGGTCATTATTTTACTCAAGGTTATCTGGCTCATAATATAGGAGGGGAAACATAGATGAGTTTGGTAGAAAATTTAATAATTTGGATATAATTTACTTTAGGAGAGAAATATTTTACATTTGGATCAAATCTCAAAGCTGATATTATAATGTTTTACTTTTATTCCTTTTGCCAGGAGAAAAATCCTTAATTCTCTCTCAGATCCCCTTTGATTTCTTGTTACTAATTAAACCCTGTATATTCATTCTTATGATCCACGAGTCTCACGAGCTATTTGCCAATGATATTCAGGGGTAAAGTAAGCACAGAATACATCTTGATAGATGCTTTCTGGGAACACATTCTGGATGGGAATTTGACTACAAGACAAACCTCTTAAAAATAAAAAAAGAATGTGAGTCAAAGAAAATGTACATACTTTTTGGAGAGCTAATTAATATTTTAGATTCATAGCATATTTCCTGGAATATTTTAGTATTAATTGTCTTAAAACATGCTTAATTTATAATGAATGGTTAAACATTGAAAATTTTTTTCAAGTAGAACATAGTTTAAAATTTACTTTTATTCTAGTAGTAACATTAACAATTAGTAAAGAAGAGAAAATAGAAACTCTACTGAGTTTCCTCTTTAAGTTTTTCGAATTACTTGAAATAATACTTGAAGATGTCATAATAGACTGATTCCTCTTGGGTTGCAGAGATTGCTGGTAGCATAGGCTATCTCTGAGTTATATCTGCTATTACTTATTTCCTATGTATAACAACAGCACATGGGACAGCTTTCACAAAGATTCTTTACCTTTTTGGTTATCTTTCAGTACCTGATAGCTGGTTCCAACATTTTCTTTCTTTATGGAGTTTATCTTAAAGGTTAAAAGCTCCTAAGATCGGTAACACACACAGTCTGTGTCTGAATATGGTTTAATGAATGAGAAGAGGCAGACTATGCTTCTTAAAAGATCTTCTCACATACACTATAACCAGTTTGTAAAGCAAGTGATTTTTGTCTAACAACTATATAGTGGTAGTGCTGGCTTGAGGAGGAAGAATATAGTTTATAACTTTCTTAAATAAACCAATTTTTCATCTGCTGTCTGTTGTTCAGTCACTTGTATGAGCAGAATCCTCTTACTCTTGCATTATATATAGGCAGGTGTCTCTCATGCATATTCTAGGACAAATCAAATGAGAAAGTACACCTAAATGGGGCTAATACTATAAAAATCTTGGAAAAATTATAATGCATATGATACAGTTGGTGTATCAAAATGTACATACACTGTCACTCATACATGTTCTACCTCCATCCAAAGAGAATTTGAGCTATTATCTCTATTTTGATAATTATGAGTCATACTGTGAATGCTTTAACTCAGTTATAAATGTATAATATAATTATAGTTCGCATTAGAGTACCTTTCTAGATAAGCTAGTGTGTTTACAGATTGATCGGTGGATTGAACCCAGGGAAAGAGGAATCTTGAATTTATATTTAGTGTGTTAAAATTAGGTTGAAAGTTTGCAAACGTGGTTGATTTAAGCATACTGGCCTTAACTCAGTACAGCTTTTCCTAATTATAAAATGAAATTTTTGCACTAAAATTTACAAACTGAAGTATAAGAAACATTTTTTTCTAAAGTACTTGCAAGGAAAGAGAATTCTGAGCACATCAAATTTTTTTTTTTTTTTTAGTAACTGAGAAGGCACTGAATATTTCATTTAAAAAAAAACCTGTCAAACATTAATTCATCTCAGTTCCTCAGAAGTTAAAAATAGAATTACCATATAACCCAGTAGTTCCATTCCTAGGAATATATCCAAATAATTGAAACAAGTATTCAAACAGAATCTTGCACATGAATGTTTATATTTATAGCAGCAGTATATACGGTAGCCAAAAGGGGGGAAACAACTCAAATGTCCATCAACAGATGAGTGTATAAACAAAATGTGACATATTCTGGGAATGGAATATTATTCAACCATAAAATGGAATGAAGTACTGATACATGCTACAATATGGATGAATCTTGAAAACTGAAAGAAGCCAGACCCCAAAGGTCACATATTCTATGATTCTGTTTTTATGAAATATCCAGAATAGGTAAATCCAGAGACAAAAAGCAGCTGAGTGGTTGCCAGGGACTCAGGAGAGGGGGGAATGCGGAGTGACTGTGTAGTAGATACAGGGTCTCCTTTGGTAGTGATGAAAATATTTTGGAACTAAATAGAAGTGATGGCTGTACAACATTGTACATCTACCAAATAAAATGATTAATTTTATGTTAGTGAATTTCATCTCAGTAAACACAGTTCATCTTAAATATACCTTTTTCTCATAGATTCTTGATTTGCTTGCTAAAAGTCTTACTATGATTTTAGACATACAGAAAGTTATATTTCATGATGTTATCTTTAAGTAGTTAGCCTTACTCTGTAATGAGAAGTGTATTGAAATTATTGATTTGATGAGGAGGACAGGTGACAATTTAATTATGATGAAGAGAATAGATCACACTTATAGAAAGGCAAAAGTAATGTTTTATTATACGTAAACTATTTGAGGCTTACAAAGGCAGCAATAACAAGAACAAAAAAAAAAACCCCAAAAGGCAAAGATTGAAATGGTCCAGTTTTCCTGATATTCAGTTTCTTGTCCTTACTCCTCAGTCTGTGGCACTGGGACAGTTTATCGTGTTGTTCAGAATTAACAAGACTAGTTTTATGGATATTGTGAGACCTTGTCTTATTTCCAGGTTTCTCCCTTTCTCCTGGTAATCTGATACATCGGGGTCCCCAACCCCTCCGGGGCCCAGGGCCGAACAGCAGGAGGTGAGCGGCGGGCAAGTGAGCAAAGCTTCATCTATTGCTCCCCATGGCTCGCGTTACCGCCTGAACCATCCCCCACCCCCACCCCACCCCACCCTATCTGTGGAAAAGTTGTCTTCCACGGAACTGGTCCCTGGTGCCAAGAAGGTTGGGGACTGCTACACTACATGGTAGCAGTGACAGTTTTTGACAATAGTGGATGACATAGGGTGTTCTAAGTAGTGCTAACTCCTCCAAATAGCACAAGGTCTGTGAGAGGATGAGGCTGAAAGCACAGACTTCATTGGATGTGTGTAGGGTCTGGAATAGGATCTGGTTAATAAGAGAGCTTACAAGAGCAGGATTAGGAACCAGGGAGTGAGTTAAGGCTACGAGGTGTTGGCTAAGAAATTCGTTCTCCTGATCATAGTAGTACACATAATCAGAATATCCAAATAAATAAGATGTCAAATAAATTTCTTAGTGGAATCTAATGATTGCCATGTTATGATATTAAAAAGTCATTGAAATCCTTACTTGGAACTAATTATAGAATAGGAAAGATCTAGTGCAGGTTTTCATATAGATTTCCATTACTTTTTAAAATATATTGTGGTAAAATATATATAACCTGTAATTTACTATTTTCACCATTTGGAAGCATACAGTTTTAGTTAGTACATACATTCACATTGTTGTGCAGCCACCACCACTAACCATATCTAGAACTTTTTCATCAGCCCAGACTGAAACACTGTACACATTAAACAGTAATTCCGGACTTCCCTGGTGGCGCAGTGGTTGAGAATCCACCTGCCAATGCAGGGGACACAGGCTCGAGCTCTCGTCTGGGAAGATTCCCACATGCCGCAGAGCAGCTAAGCCCGTGTGCCACAACTACTGAGCCAGCATGCCACAACTACTGAGCCTGCTCTCTAGAGCCCGTGAGCCACAACCACTGAAGCCCGCACGCCCAGAGCCCGTGCTCCGCAACAAGAGAATCCACCTCCATGAGAAGCCCTTGCACTGCAACCAAGAGTAGCCCCCCGCTCGCCACAACTAGAGAAAGCCTGCGCGCAGCAACGAAGACCCAGTGCAGCCAAAATTTAATTAATTAATTAAAAAAAAAAGAAAACAGATCAGTAGTCTGTAATAACCTATATGGGAAAAGAATCTGAAAAACAATGGATACACATATATGTGTAATTGAATCACTGTGCTGTACACCTAAAACTAACACAACACTGTAAATCAACTATACTCCAATATAAAATAAAAATTATAGAAAAACAAAACAGTAATTCCCCATTCTTCTCTCCCCTCAGGACCTGGTAACCACTATTCTCCTTTGCCTATTTGTCCTCTTGTGTCTGACTTATTTCATTTAGCATAATGCCTTAAAGGTTTCCACTTCTTTTTAAAATACAGAGTATTATTATTTGACTGAACTGTCCAGTTAATTGCTGTCATAATCTTGAAATGTGTGAATATTTGACCTCATCTAGTCCTATGACTTCAGCTACTATGTAATGCTGACTACACCGAAATTTGTCTCTCTAGTCAGGATTTTTTTCTGGATCTTTAGATTCATATCGAAATGCTTACTTGGCTTCTCCACATAGATGTCTAATAAGAACCTTAAATTTAATACATATGACTAAACCACAAAGCTTGATTTCCTTCCCCCCCAAATCAGCTTCTACTCCAACTTCCCTCACTTAACCTAAACCACTTAAAACTAGAACTCCAGGAATTATCCTTGATTATTTTCTCTTTTACCCTTTCTTCCCTCCTCTACCATTGTAGTTTCCTATATATTTACTACATAAATAACTTTTAAAAACTCACTGTTAATGATAGTCATTTGCATACTTGACACACGATTCCAATTGTCCTTTCACATATTGTATTTCATATATTTTTAACAGTCACTCTATTGGAGATTTAAAATTTTTCTTTGGATAAATATTTTTAATGTAGGTTATCACTAAAAGCTGTGGTGGGGTGCGGAGAGTTATGTATGAAAGTAATTTTGCAGCCATGTCTGCTGGCCTTCTGGTTCTGCCTTTGTGTAGTATATCCTAAATCTGCCTGCTTCTCTTCATCCTAGTCCAGGCCACCATTATTTGTTGCTTCGAGTACTATACAATAGTCTCCTCCTCCTGTTTCCCTTCTGTTGTTTTCCTATCATCTGTTCTCCAGCAGCAACCAGAGTGACGTTTAAAAATTTTTTAAATTTTTGATAATTAATAGATTCAGGGGAAGTTGCGGAGATAGTACAGAGAGGTTGCTTGTACCTTCTCTCAGTAACCCCCCCCCCCACTTTTGGTTACACCTTCTGTGACTATAGAACATTGTCAAATGCAGGAAATTAACATTGGAATGAAGCGTGAATATAATTCTATGTCATTTTATCACATGTGTGGATTCACGTAACCACCAGTGCAGTCAGGATAAAGAGCTACTCAGTTGCCACAAAGAGACCCCTCGCATGCTACCCCTTTATAAGTCGTCCCTGCCTCCTTACCTCCCACTCTCCCTGACCCCTCAGAGTGATATTTTTAAAACATGAATCAGATCATATTACCTCCTACTTCAGAGCTACCATAAACTGCTTCCAATCTCAGAGTGAAATTTAGACTTCTGTGGTGACATATAAATCTGCTTCTCTCTCTGATCTTACTTAATAACACTGTTCCCCCCACAATTATTACTATAGCTACACTTGTTTTCTTTCTGTTTCTCTGATGCAGTGGTTCTCAAAGTGTGACCCCTGGATGAGTAACATCAGCATCACCTGGGAATTTGTTAGAGATGCAAATTTTTGGATTCCATGCCTGACTTAACTGAATCAGGAGGTCTGGGGGTGGGACCCAGAAATCTTGTGTTTTAACAAGTCTTTGAAGGTGATGCTGAAACATGCTAAAGTTTGAGGACCATTGCTCTAATAAGTCGAACTCTTTGCCACATGCTGACTTCTGCTGTAGCTTTTCCCTTTGTCTGGAATATCTTCTAACCCACCACTCACCCATCTTCCTATGACTGGCTCTTTCTTGCATTTATACTTCTTTTGAAAATACCTCTACAGAGAGAACTTTTTTCAATATTCCAGTGTAAAATAGCCACTCATTTATTTTCTACTATATCTCTCTATTTTAATCTTTTGCATATTACCTGTCATTATCTGATATTTTTCTTATTAGTTTCTTATCTTTTTTCCCCTTCAGTAGATTTTATAGTTTCAAAGAGTAGTACCTTGTTTGTTTTGTTTACCTCTTCATGCCCAGGGCCTGGAAGAGTGCTTGTCAAATGGTAAGCACACAATAAATATCCCCTGAATAATTGAATGTATTTATGATCTCTGTTTTTTGTTTTGTTTTGTTTTTTTGCAATATTCCCCAGTACTATAAAGCTATGTTTCTCAGGATAACTTCAGAGAGCAACTAAAACAAATGTCTCTAGGCAGAATATTTATATATTATGATTCCAGATATGAAATATTATAACCTAGAAAGAGAAGATGTTTCTTATAGTTCTAGCCTGTATCCCCGAGTGTTTGTAACTAATTTATATGTTAATGACAGATACCCTCTCCCCATTCATTGTTAAATCATTGTTTGTTTTGCTAGGCTTAGGTTAAGATCCCCAAATCTTTGATCAGCTAGCTATTGCCAAGGAATGTACAGGCATGGGACATATGGACTGATGTTCTGCTTTACTAGTTATGCATTTCCCCTACCTCCAGTCTGGTGTTCTACCCAGAGTAGATGACCTAGGCCTTGTGTGATCCTTGAGGGCTCTTTTGCCCCATCCTCCTCCTCTCTGCTCCTTTTAGGCAGCCATTATTAGTCGAGGCGCAAGCCCACTGGCTTTCTTGGCTCATTTTTCATAAGCCCATGCCATGGTCTTTCTTGTTCTGTGGATCTGAACCACCCGGTCCTGCCAGTTGTTCTCTGTGTCTGATAAACCTTTACATGTAGAGGAATCTCCTCATCAGGAAATAATCCTTACTCCTGATTATCAGCTACAAAAGAAGAGCCAGCTGCATGTTAGAGGAAAAGATACTCAGAGAAGCCCACTTCCTTTTAAAATTCCTGACTACTACCAGTAAAAACGTAATTCTAATACAAAAGACTGTCAGTCACAGAAGACTTCATGTCCTTAACAGTTACCAAAGCTCTTTGGAGGTGGAAAGGCGTCATGAGATTCCCTATAAACATTATAAAACAGTATCTCCCCCATTTAGAATTAAATAATTTTTAAGTATTTTTGTAATGTTTCTGCATGGTTATAGGCCTATGATTTTTTTAAAAAACTCTTTATAGTAAAAAATTCCAAATTTGGGGTAATAAATTTCAGGACTTCTATATTGATCTGTACTTAAGTACTTCTGTTTTATTTACTAACTTGACATACTTTTTTGAATATCTAGCAAGTAGGGATATAAGTTACTTCAGGCCAGGATCATGTCTTTTATATTCTACAGCATGCCTAATCATAAAGCCTATATGAGGCAGTCAGTAAACGTAGAATTATGGAAACAGTCTTGAGATGTATTAAACAGATCAAAAATCTTTGGGCTATATTAGTAATTTTGTGATTGCTAACCAATTTCGACTATATTAAAAATCGGTAATTAAGTTACTAGATCAATTCCAAATAGTGAAGAATTTTCTGTATTTTTTCATAGAAATTATTTTAATTCTAGTACTTTATATACATAGCCGAAGAAATGAGGTTAAATGTAACGATCTCTATCATAATCTTTTGTTTTGTTTTCTCTCTTGCTTTCTCAATCCTTCTCATGTGATCCTGGATGGAATGATTTTTGGATTCTCTGAACCACAGAGCCTATCGTGAAGAATGGCAGACCTCCAACCTCTCACAGTATGCATTCCTTCCTCCACCAGTACACAGGGTCCTTCAAGAAGCCTCCATTGCGGAGACCACATAGCGTTATTGGAGGAAGCCTTGGCTCCTTCATGGCAATGCCCAGAAATGGAAGCAGATTAGGTAATTTGTTTTTTTAAAAAATTTTCTGACTGTAGCTTATGTCCATAGCTAGGTTTTAGTTGTATGCAAGTCAGCCAGCCTTTATTATCTAGTTTTTTTTGTAAGGTAAAAATCAAGTTGAGAATAAGAGGGAGAGCAGAAAGATGGAAGGGTCTAGAGAGGCAGTAGTGCTGACACTACAGAGGAATAATATTTGAACATCTGTCCACCAGGAAGAAAACAAAACCCTTAAGAGGTGGATGCAGGATTTCAAGATGAATAGCAGTTTGAGATGGTGCTTAATTTAGGGTCATACTTAGTAACTCCAGATTATCACCATTTGATAGCTTACTGTAATAATTAGTATATATGATGATTACCTGAGTTGTTATTCTTACATCACTGTGTCATTTTAAATATCTAGGAAAAATATATATCTGCAAGTTTCTGTTTATTTCTCTGGTTTTTTTTGATGGTTTCTTATTTATTTATCATGTTTTGTTTTTTAAATAATTTTAAGTATAATTATTTTATAGTCTTATGACATAATTATATTTACTGAAGTTCCTGAGGGTTTTATTCTGCTTCTTGCTTTATCTGCTTACTCTAGCCATAGTAGATTATTTTCTCATGTGTTTTGTTAATTTTAGGAGGATGAGCTTATTATCTACAGGGGGGTTTTGTCTGTGGCTTACACTGGTTCATGAGAGATGATGGTTAAAATTTTCAGAAATTTTGCAAGCTGATTGTTAAACATAGCCATTATTAAAATTTAAATTATATACATGTACAATTAAGTAAACTAAATTAAAAACAAAGGTAATGAATACTCAAAAGTCATTATTTCCTAATTATTTTACTACACTTTACTGTTGTCTATGCTTTGGGGGTTATTTATTTCTATTACATTTCCCAACTGCATGTTCAGTGATGCCATGTGGGTAGCTTGAGGTTGGCCATGAACGGAGTATTTACCCCACAGAAGTTGGAAAACACTTCAAATCAGGGCTTAATTTATTGTTCTCTTGATTGTCTAGACTAAGGGTTGGCCAGGCAGTAAAAATTTTTGAGGTTTTGTGGGCCATATATGGTCTGTTGCATAATCTTCTTTTTAAAATAATTCTTTAAAGATGCCAAAACCATTTTTAGCTCAGGGCCATACAAAAACAGGTCACATATGCTGATCCTTGGTCTAAGCTTAAGAAAGTGACGTTGAAAATGTTAGTAATGCAGATTAAATTTTAAAATTTGTTGTCTGTCTGTAGCTGTTACATTGTGAATTACACAAAAATTGAGCCATTTGAGAAGTAAATATTCTTCAGTTACTCAGAAACTATTACCTGATTCAGAAAAGAAGTTGCTCATACCAGTGACAAATGAGTGAAGTCTTGACGTAAGCCTCCATCATTTCACTTTTGTCTTGTTGACGGAAATGAAAATACCAACTGGTATCCATGTCGGAACTATACTTGGCTCGGTAATGACATGAGCTGTTTCTTGGTTGAGTCAGATTGCTACTCAAGATTTTTGATCTGTGCTAGTCTGAGATTAATATGCTCCTTTGTAGTCCTCATGCAGAAGAGCAGATTTCTTTTTTAAGTCCGCCTTTTACTGAAGATGTAGCTCTTTGAGAGTCTTGTGCCTTTCTAAAGGAGCTCTCATTTGCAGGTGGGACACCCGAGGCTTCATCTTTTATCTCAGCGTGGCTGCTAAATCCAAGCACATTCTTAGCAAAATAAGAAGCCCATCCCAAGAAAGTGACAGAATCAATTTTTGCATAACAACTTTGGACTTTCAGTTCTCTCTTTGTCTTTGCTTCCTAGGTATTAAACATATATTCATGCAAACTTAGCTATACATTTTAAACTATATTTTTATTCAACATTTCCTTGAGGAAGGAAGATTTTTAAATTTTGCTGGAAGTGGAAGGCATGGTTAAATTATCTTTAACATTTTAAAAGTGTGGCAGTAAAGAATGCTTGGCCTCGGATGTATTAAATACCATTGGATTAGGAATTAGTCACCCAATAAATACATTGACTTTCACTGCCATGTTAATATTTTGTTCAGATGGGATAAAATTTGCAGTACGCGGGCCTCTCACTGTTGTGGCCTCTCCCGTTGCGGAGCATAGGCTCCGGACGCGCAGGCTCAGCAGCCATGGCTCACGGGCCCAGCCGCTCTGCGGCACGGGGGATCTTCCCGCACCGGGGCACGAACCCATGTCCCCTGCATCGGCAGGCGGACTCTCAACCACTGCGCCACCAGGGAAGCCCCCCATTTATCTTTTATCCCTATTTAAAAAATATCATAATCCGGGCTTCCCTGGTGGCGCAGTGGTTGGGAGTCTGCCTGCCGGTGCAGGGGACGCGGGTTCGTGCCCCGGTCTGGGAGGATCCCGCGTGCCGCGGGGCGGTGTCCGGAGCCTGTACTCTGCGGCGGGAGGGGCCGCAGCGGTGAGAGGCCCGCGTACCGAAAACAAAACAAAACAAAAGAAATATCATAATCCACCTTATAATGTAAGTGTAATATGTTTTGGCCCCCAGTAGATTTCGTGGTACTTGCTTTGTAGTTATGATACAAAGTGATACTCAGTGAATACTTTTTGAATTGTTTTTTTTAACACAGAGGGGTGGGAAGCTGCATTAGCAGCTGTAAAACAGTTTTTAAAAAGAATATTCAAAGAACCAGTTCATTTGGCTATAGACCCAATACCCATTATTTCATGGAAAGAATACTAAACTAAATAAAAGACCAGGTTTCTATTTTAGGTCTGCCTTTAAGCTCTGTGACCTTTGAAAGTCATTTAACCTTTCAAGGTGTCAGTTTCCAGATCTGGAAACTAAGAGAATTGACTAAAATAATCCTCAAGTGTTATTTTCGGTCTCTAATTTTAATATTCAACTCTTGGTAATAACTTGAATGTTAGTTTTTTAAAATAACTTTTCATAATCTGAGAGCATAAAAGGATTTATACTACTGTTTTAGGACATTTGTTCTAAGTGTGCAGTTTTTATTAACTGCACACCTATGGTACCCAGAATGTAAAAGACTTCTTATGCTATGATTTTTATGTGTTGGCTGTCTACATCTTACCTGTGGTGATAATAAATTGATATAGTAGAATTTAATACATCTCTTCTAAGATAAATAATGTTTCATTTTCTGATACAGATATTGTTCATGAAAATCTAAAAATGGGATCAGATGGTGAGAGTGACCAAGCTTCTGGGACATCATCTGATGAAGTCCAGTCACCTACGGGTGTTTGTCTTAGAAATCGTATACATAGACGGATCTCAATGGAGGTACCATTTAAAAAATACAAATATGCCTGTGTTTGTGTGTATAAATATATATGTATAAATATGCATATGTGTGTGTGTGTATATATATATATACATATATATATATGTGTGTGTGTCAAACAGAATAAATGCCTATTTGAAAATGTTGATTAGGGCAGTGACACCTGTAAGAAAGTTGTTTCTTTGCATTAGCAAAAACTAGTCTGTGAATATTATTTTTTTCTAATTATCTACTATACCAAGGCAGGTATACATTAATTATACTTAAACATTCTGCAAAATACTATGTAGGGTCTCTGTAAGGGATGTGGATTTTCAAAAGTTTCAGAAATCCAGGATGATACATTAAGAAAGTCTTCTTTGTAGAAACAAACAAAAAAATATATATATATAGTTTTTGGTACACGGGCCTCACTGTCGTGGTCTCTCCCGCTGCGGAGCACAGGCTCCGGATGCTCAGGCTCAGCGGCCATGGCTCACGGGCCCAGCTGCTCCGCGGCATGTGGGATCTTCCCAGACCGGGGCACGAAACCGTGTCCCCTGAATCAGCAGGCGGACTCTTAACCACTGCGTCACCAGGGAAGCCCTGCAGAAAATATTTTAATTATATTTTTGAGATTCATCTAGATACTACAAATTTTATAAATATTTTATTTCAGATTTCAAAAGGTATACATAAAATAAGCACCAGCTTTTTTTTCTTTATATTACAAATATGGATATCACTTCCTTTATGGTTTTTATACCTACTGATCTCTAGCACATATAAGTTATTTCTCCATGTAAAAGGATGAAGAGCTCATTTCCTTTTCTTTGTCAATGTTATGTATAACCTTGAGGACAGAAGTTGATTATGAATATTATTTCCATATATATTGTAGATTAAAATAATTTTCTCCAAAAAATTGAACATGTTTTAAAATATTGTTATTTTTTGAGTGCTATTGAGTTAATGACGATTAGGGTATTTATCCTATTGGTTGATTGTATTTTCACTGATCAAAGATTGCTTCTGAATCAGTTACAGAAAACACTATCAGTTTCTAAATGGTAAAAATAGCATTTTCAACTACTGAAATCAACTTGATAATCTGTTCATATCACTGTATAAATTATATCACAGTAGTAATAAAAGGGCTTCGCTGGTGGCACAGTGTTTCAGAATCTGCCTGCCAGTGCAGGGGACACGGGTTCGAGCCCTGGTCTGGGAGGATCCACATGCCGCGGAGCAACTAAGCCCGTGTGCCACAACTACTGAGCCTGCGCTCTAGAGCCTGTGCTCCACAGTAAGAGAAGCCACGGCAATGAGAGAAGCCCACGCACCGCAACGAAGAGTAGCCCCCACTCACCGCAACTAGAGAAAGACTGTGCGCAGCAACAGACCCAATGCAGCCAAAAATAAATAAATAAATTTATTTAAAAAAATAGTAATAATATTTATTTTTCTTCACCATATATGTGATTTTCTTTATCATATGTTTAAAAATTTTATTTAATATTAGGATCTATATCTGGATTTTCTCATTCTTCCATTGAGCTGTATATTTTTTTTTCCCCAAAGAGACACACTCTTGGTTATGTTTTTTTAGTTGTATAATTTAGTATCTGGAAAGACTTCTTTCTTAACACCCATGCACCCCCACATATATACTTATTTGAGAATGTTTCTGGATATTTTCTATTTATTCTTCTAGATAAATTGTAAACATTTTGTTTCGTTCCAAGAATAATGACTGTGATTTGTTTAGGGTTATGTAAAATATAAAACTAATATGGGAGGATTATCATCATTTTATTTCTCTTATCATTTGAGAACATGATATAAATCTATACTTAAGCCATATCTCTCTCAATAAATATGTATACAATTCCTATACATCTCAATCTTGTTTCATGGTTTGGTTACTATTTTGAACAGTAGGGATTTATTTTTTAAGGATTTATGTTTCTTGGTGTGATAATATAGGCAAGATCTCTTTATGTTTCTCGCAGTTCACATAATACAGTGAAATAGAAATGCCTTTTATTTACTTCTTCCCATTGGCATAGCAATAATAAAATATTTCAACTGTCTCACTGTGTTGCATGCAAAATCATACAATATCCACTTGGTTATTTAAACCAATTGCATTTTGTGGTAGACTTTGCCTATTCTTACTATGGTATAATAATGTCAAAATTATTTCCATGTTGAATTTATCAGTGAAGGGACTCAGAAATAACTGGGTTGTAGAATACCATTTCTGTTAAACTATATTGTATACTTTTGCTTACAGTAAATAAATACATTGGCATTCAGTATATTATATATAATCAATGTAGGTAACTTTACAATTGCAATAAAACTTTATAGTTATTGATCACTAAGAAATAATATGTTAGAGCCCATGAATCCAAAAGTAAAATGCCCTTGTCTTTTCTGTTTGTGGTTACCTACTAATATCTTTTTTTCCTGCTTTTTTAAAGGATTTAAATAAGCGGTTATCACTGCCTGCAGATATCAGAATACCTGATGGATATCTTGAAAAGTTGCAGATAAACAGTCCACCATTTGATCAACCAATGAGCCGAAGGTCTCGGAGAGCTTCTTTAGTAAGTTTTTAAGTCTACTATACCTGCACCATCAGATCTGGTTGTTTGATTTTCTGGGTATAAACATTTTATATTAATTTTTATATTTAATTGTTGAATAGCTAAAGTTTATTATGTTGCTTTCTGGATTTTGTCATTTTCCCTTCCTAAGGGTTTAAAGATATTATATTGGAGTAGAATTTAAGGTATATTTTATTTTTTGGTAAATTTTACTGATACATGCTAGATGTACAGAATATGTACTAGATACACAGAAAAGTACATAAGCCATAATTGTATAGCTCCATGAATTTTTGTAAAGTTAACATACCTGTGTAACAAGTACCCAGATAAATGAAATTCCAAAAATCCCAGAAAACCTGTCCTGCCACTTCTTTGTTCACTTTCTATCCTCACTTCCTTAACTTTAGCCATTATCCCTGCCTTCTAATGCCAAAGATTAGTTTTACCTATATGTTTCCCACTTTTTTTTCCTAGAAAGTGGCAATGTTTCTAAATTTCCACACACATCCACACCTACAGTTTTTTTTGTTTTATTTATTTATTGATTGATTGATTGATTGATTGATTGATTGGCTCTGTTGGGTCTTTGTTTCTGTGCGAGGGCTTTCTCCAGTTGCGGCAAGTGGGGACCACTCTTCATCACGCTGTGCGGGCCTCTCACTATCGCGGCCACTCTTGTTGCGGAGCACAGGCTCCAGACGCGCAGGCTTAGTAGTTGTGGCTCACGGGCCTAGTTGCTCCGCGGCATGTGGGATCCTCCCAGGCCAGGGCTCGAACCTGTGTCCCCTGCATTGGCAGGCAGATTCTCAACCACTGCACCACCAGGGAAGCCCTTTCCCACTGTTTTGATTATATTATGTTTATAGTGTTTTAATATCAGGAAAGACTTCTTTATTCTCATTTACATACACATTCTTATTTATTTAAAAAATGCATTTGATATTCTTTTTCTGATTCTTAAACTTTTGAACTTTATGTAATTATGAATATACAAATTATTAAAATACATTTTATTGAAATATATAAAAATGTATTTATACAAGTTTATATATATAGTATACAATAAATATCCTACCTATTATGTATGTATTATGTATATACACAATGTGTATCCTTTTGTGATTCACTTGTTCAGTGTTGTGCTTGTTTTTCATTTAGGTTATTGCATGTGGTTATGTAATTCATTTGTTCTTTTTGTTGCATGGTATTCCATTGTGTGAGTATGCTATATTTTATCCAGTCTTCTGTTGATGGACGTTTACATTTGAGTTTTTAGTTTTGGCTACGATCAAATATTGCTTCTATCACTATTCCTGTTCATGTATTTCGGTTAACATATGTAAGCATTTCTGTTGGTTGCATATCTAGGAGTGGAATTGTTGGATCAGATTGTATGCATATATTCAGCTCTTCTAGGTATTGTCAAAATAGTTTCTGAAGTGATTATACCATTTTACACTCCCATCACCAGTATATGAGAGTTCTAGTTGCTCTCCATGGAGTTTTTTTTTTATAAATTTATTTATTTATTCATTTTTGGCTACGTTGGGTCTTTGTTGCTGTGCACAGGCTTTCTCTAGTTGCAGCGAGTGGGGGCTACTCTTTGTTGCAGTGCACGGGCTTCTCATTGCGGTGGCTTCTCTTGTTGCGGAGCACGGGCTCTAGGCACGCAGGCCTCAGTAGTTGTAGCACGTGGGCTCAGTAGTTGTGGCTCGAGGGCTCTAGAGCACAGGCTCGGTGCACAGGCTTAGGCATGTGAGATCTTCCCGGACCAGGGATTGAACCCGTGTCCCGTGCATTGGCAGGTGTATTCTTAACCACTGCATCACCAGGGAAGCCCCTCTCCATTCGATTTTCTGATATTGTTTCTTCTTTTTTAAAAAAATTTTTTTTTAACTTTTCTGGTGAGCGTATAGTGCTGTCTCATTGTGGTTTTATTTTTCATTTTCCTGATGCCTTAAGTTGAACACCTTTCTAATATTTATTGGCCATTTAGATATCCTCTTCTTTGAATTAAGTGTTCAAGTCTGTTATCTCTTTACTCTTGGACTTCCTGCCTTTTTCTTATTGGTTTGTTAGGAATTCTTTGTACATTTTGTATAAAGGACCTTTGTCAGTTACATGTCTTGCAGATGTCTTCTCCCAATCTGTAGCAGTTGACCCAGCACTGCTTATTTTTTAATTTATATATATATATATATATATTTTTTTTATAAATTTGTTTATTTATTTTTGGCTGCGTTGGGTGTCCGTTGCTGCACGCAGGCTTTTCACTAGTTGCGGTGAGCGGGGGCCACTCTTTGTTGCGGTGCGCAGCCTGCTCATTGCAGTGGCCTCTCACGTTGTGGAGCATGGGCTCTAGGCACGTGGACCTCAGTAGTTGTGGCTTGCGGGCTCTAGAGTACAGGCTCAGTAGTTGTGGCGCACGGGCTTCGTTGCTCCACGGCATATGGGATCTTCCCGGACCAGGGCTCGAACCCGTGTCTCCTGCATTGGCAGGCAGATTCTCAACCACTGCGCCACCAGGGAAGCCCAGCACTGCTTATTGAAAGGATAGCTTTCCCCATTGCAGTGTCACCTTTGACATAAATTGAGATGATTGTGTATGTGAGGATCTGTTTTGGATGACTTTAGTTCTATGGTAGAAGTATATATAAAGTGCTATGAGACAATTACAGAGACAGCAAGTAAAATGTCTTTGCACATCACAGACTTATAGTGCTTAAGCTGGCTCTAGAAGGATCGGTAGTTATTTGACATTCACCATTATACAACAAGGTTAAAGTGTAATACCAACTTGACTTTGGTATAGGTTTATGATCATCATAATTTTGCATCACTGCTTAAGACATTTTTATTCAAGTAACTTTGTCATTTAATTACCAGCTTGCAAGTATTCTTTGGTTATCAATTTTTATTAAAGATCGGTACTTAAGTTTTGGAGTTAGTAAATATTTCAGATTGGGACTAAAGGTATGGTTTAATCACCGAAGCTATCATCTAAGACCTGTCTTTTTCAGTGTACATGAAATTAAGGAAAACAGTGCCCTCTAATGAATGTTAAGTGACTGGAGTTTTTATTGTGTTGAGTGTTCCTATCTACCTCCCTTGCTTTTTGATCTGAAATGGCTTATAGATTTCAGATTAATAACGCCAGCTCTGTTCTGGTTTCTACTGATTCATCCTTTTCATTATCTATCTAACTTACTAAAGCCATGGTTTCTTTGAAGTATATTAGAAAATTATTCTTCAATACCCTAGGTTTATATGTGAAGGGGAAGGATTAGGGAATGCGTGGAAAGGAGATGGGAAAAGAAAAATATTCTTCACATTTGTTAGAGCTCATGTTTCCATGGATGATATACTCTTTATCTAAAAAAAAATGTTTTTCAAGACAAAATATAAAATTTCGTCTTTCTAAAAGGATAAAACTTTGTTTTTTTGTTTTCAATAGCAGTATATTATAAGTAGGGTAGTAAAAATAACATAAATCCTTTGTTTGAGTAGGAAATAAGAAACCAGTCAGAGAGTTCATTTCTGGTAGAGAAAGACATAAAATAGGGCTGATTGGTTCTTCTATGAATTTATGATCATCAGCCTCAGTTGGATTCTCAGTATCGCTTGGCTGCCCTATTGTATTTCTCTGGTTAATTCTTCCCCTCTCTAAGCAGATGACCTCTCCCACTACATGACAAAGAAGAGAGAAGCCACTAACCAGAAACCCTCTCATTTTCTGAATTACACTAATTCTCCTCTTTCCTTTCTTCAATATTGAGGAATTGTCCTTCTTCCTATCCCATCTCCTCAGGATGCTTAGAGTATTTGTTATTCCTATACACTTATGTATAGTCAGTCTCCCTCTCTTGCTGAATCCTTTCTATTGACTTTTTATTTAAATAAGTTTTTTTATTTTAGAGTAGTTATAGATTTACAGAAAAATTTAAAAGATCATATAGAGAGTTCCCATATACCACATACTCAGTTACCCCTGTTATTAACATTTTACATTAGTACATTTTTCACAACTAAGGAAACCAATATTGGTACATTACTATTAACTAAACTCCGTACTTTGTTCAAATTTCCCTAGTTTTCCACTAATATCTTTTTTTCCCCAGGATCCCATCCAGAACACATTACATTTAGTCATTCTATCTCATATTAAAGATATTGGTTATTAGATTGGTGAAGTGTTATTTAATATTCATTTATAGTTGATAAGAAATGGAATATTCTAACTCTTAACATACTGAGTTAAACATTAGACTAGTGGAAAAGCCCATAGGCAGGTAGTGATTTGTTAGAGCATTGTTGCACTTACAATGATGGCATGCCCCGTGGAAGTTTTGTAAGAGTGTTAAGTGCAGCTTTAGTAGACTAAGTCTATCCATGAAAGTTTGTCTCATTTTATTGAAGTTTAAGTTATACACATTTTAAGAATCTGCCTCTTCCTAAACAATGAGTTTTGGATTCCTCATTCATGACTTTACCAATATATATCATATGTAGTCCTTGTTTCTAAGAACAGGTGAGAAAATAGGGTATCAAGTCCTGATGTCTCTCAGAAATAATAAATATATTATGTGGTGTGGAAGTGAGGTTCAAAGTCCACCCACAGCTTAATTTACCTTTGGCGTATTATGGTCAGGGTTAAGGTGGTAGTATGATGTTGATGACAGCACATTTTTGCAAGACAAATGATCAAGTAGAATAGAGATGCTCAGTCTCTTTTCTGCCCCCCACATATCTAAGAACACATTTCTGTCAGTAACAGCAAATCTCACAAGGAGGGAAATGGATGTTTGAAAAATCTCCTTTGCCCCCAGTGTTTCTTATATACACATTCACTTTTAGAATGGCATCTATAGAACTTTTGCATGTATTTCAGTTGTTTTGAAGCTCAATTAGAACTGCATTGCCAGCATGTTAATACATCTTTATAACTTTGAAAGAGTGATTATATTGCCAGAGCCAAAGTAATCAAGAAATACCCCATAATACTCGATGCTACTTACAAGTTACCCTGAATTATAGGAATCTGGCTATTATAAATTATATTTTTGTTTAATTTTCATGTGCTTATGGTACAAGAGCTGACTGAACAGGAATTTGCTTGGTTTTCCAAAAAGCCAAGTATTCTCTTAGAGCAATGAAGTATGAGAAAAAAATTATCTTTGTTTGGAAAGCAGAATTAAGGAAATGTTTATGTTGTATTAAAATACAAAGCTTACTGTTCCATTCCTTTAGCTGTTATTTCTGTTTTTATGAGACTTTAAAAATATTCTAAAGTAATCTAGGATGGAACTCAGTCTAGATTGTGAACTTATGAAAGCAGGAATCATATCTGTCTTCTTCACTATATCCCCAGTACCTAGTATTGCGCTTGGTAAATATTGAATAAATGAGCTTTGTCCTCTGTCCTCTGAATAATTTCCGTAGGAGAGCGTGTCAACAAGCTAGTCATTATATCTATTGTTAATCTTGTCATGTTCAGCAGATAAAAATGCAAGCAAAATTTTCTAGAAATTCCATATAAAGATTCAGTAAGTAATATTTGGATGTAATAAATCCTAAAGGTTGGGAATCATTAAAATGTTGTGAGGTGGGTACACTTACTCTGAATTGGGTTGTGGCAGATAATTCCAGTATTTACCTTCTTTCTAAAAAGCAGACTTTCAGCATATTTTAATGATCTCACTAAGTTTCATTCTTTGAAGAGTGACTCTTTGTAATGTTAATTTTTGATGCATCTCTTACAGTTTATTCTTTATATACTTTATATGATACAGTAAATCTCTACAACATTTTTATCTTTATAATCTTGAATTTATAGTTCATTTATACACTCTTTAAAGCAAATCTCAGCATTTTTGTCATAGTCACCGTTGGACCAAAGTGTACTTGATCTTTTAAGGGCATGCTAATATTTATTCACTTAAGGTAAAAGAATGAATAAGAAAATTTCCCAACTCCTGATAAGAAAAAGTTCCCAGGAATTCCCTGGTGGTCCAGTGGTTAGGACTCTGCGCTTTCAGTGCTGAGGGCACAGGTTCAATTCCTGGTCAGGGAACTAAGATCCCACAAGCCACGCAACGTAGCCAAAAAATAAACAAAAAAGTTCCTAGCTTGTAGTTATATTTTTCTATGTGCTTCTTATTGTTACAGGTAATGACATTTTTATTATATTTTTGGGGGGACATTTATTATTTTGTTCTTACTAGTTTCCATTTATTCTTTAAATATAGTTCTTTTTTCCTTCATAAAGAAATGTGATATAAGACTTAAAATTCATGGCAGAATAGTTCCATGTTTGTGAATTTAATCACCTGAATTCTAGAGGTAGGTATAAGAAAACAAACATATTCTATCATAGTTTGTGTGACCTTGGTAATTAGCCTTTTTTTAAGTGTTAAGATAATATGTAAGTAGACTATAAAAACATGCAGGGCTTCCCTGGTGGCGCAGTGGTTGAGAGGCCACCTGCCGATGCAGGGGACACGGGTTCGTGCCCTGGTCTGGGAAGATCCCACATGCCACGGAGCGGCTGGGCCCGTGAGCCATGGCCGCTGAGCCTGTGCATCCGGAGCCTGTGCTCCGTAATGGGAGAGGCCACAACAGTGAGAAGCCCACATACTGCAAAAAAAAAAAGAAAAAAGGGTGTCCCAAAAAAAACATGAAAAGTCAAAAGGTTATTCAGAATCAGGTTCTCATGCACCAGATGGTGGGCTATTTGCCACATTTTCCATATTAAAATTAAAAACTCCATTTGTATTTAGCAGGTGTTGTCTAGTGTAGTTTTACCTTATCATTCTGTATAATTATTGATAATAGAAAGCAAGGACTTAATATCTGTGAGTCATATATAAGATAGTACATGGGTGGATGGTGTATGATGGTTCCAAAATCTCACTTTTTTAATTAATTTTTTTTTTTTTTTTTTGCGGTACACGGGCCTCTCACTGTTGTGGCCTCTCGCGTTGCGGAGCACAGGCTCCGGACGCGCAGGCTCAGCAGCCATGGCTCACGGGCCCAGCCGCTCCACGGCATGTGGGATCTTCCCGGACCGGGGCACGAGCCCGCGTCCCCTGCATCGGCAGGCGGACTCTCAACCACTGTGCCACCAGGGAAGCCCTAATTAAATTTTTTTTAAAAACTACCATATAGAGAGAAAAGTCTTTAAGAGTGCAGAAAGAAGCAATTTTTCAGTCATTCAATAGTACTGCCTGTGACCACAGTTTTCATTAGTTTACCAAAATTGAATTAAGTACTATTAGATATGCAATTTTCCTCATGGCTTTTATTTTATTTTAAATTTATTTATTTATTTTAGGCTGTGTTGGGTCTTCATTGCTGCACATGGGCTTTCTCTATTTGGGGTGATCTGAGGGCTACTCTTCGTTGCAGTATGTGTGCTTTTTATTGCAGTGGCTTCTCATTGTGGAGCACAGGCTCTAGGCACGCAGGCTTCAGTCGTTGTGGCACGAGGGCTCAGTAGAGTGCAGTCTCAGTAGTTGTGGCGCACGGGCTTAGTTGCTCTGCAGCCTGTGGGATCTTCCCGGATCAGGGCTCGAACCTGTGTCCCTTGCATTGGCAGGTGGATTCTTAACCACTGCACCACCAGGGAAGTCCCTGCATGGCTTTTAAATTGATACATATCCTTGTAACAAAAGGATAGAAACAGTTCCTTTGAGAGGCCTCTGCTACTTCTGGCCATTCAGGTTGGGGCAGTTTATCCTTTTGTTCCAAGTGGTGAGAGATGTTAAGTCAAATATTAATTGTCAAGTACCAGAAAAAATTGTGTATAACCTCCAGAATTTGACTAAAAGATAGTATTTAATGATCCAGCCTTATTTATACACCTTTGAGAGCTGAGGTTATATATAAAAGAACATTATTCCCTTCACTGGCTATTTATTTAAGGGCATTAGTATCACTCTAAAGTGAGAAGTGAATTTTTAGATTATTATTGCCTTTTGCACTATCTACAAAGGGTTACTAGAAAGCAGTTTAAGAAAATTCTTATTCTTTTCCTCTGTTTAACTTTTTTCCCCTCGATTTCTGCTCTCAATCCCTAAATTTTTATCACTTTGTTTTTTCTTTTTTTCCTAAATCTTTTGTGTTAGGGTTTTTTGTTCTGTTTGTTTTTAGTTTTTAAATACTGGGTTTCCATTACATATTTGAGTATTCCATCTATCTCATTTATTGACTCCATAGAAAGTAGGCAAACAATCTCAAGGTTTAAAAGAAATGGTTTTAAGAACTCACTTTTAAACCCCTTTTTTGGGGATGGAGGGGACTGATTTAGATTTATATTGCTTCTTCTGTGTTAGCCATTTCCTGATTCATAATAGAGTGTGACTTGCAGTTGTCTTTTTTATTATATTTTGGTGGGAAAACCTGAAATAAATAGTATTTTTTTGCAGGCCTTCCTAGGGAACACAAAGATTGGTGAAGGAAAATATGTAGGAAAATTATTTATTTTGCAGTGTTGTTAAAAAGAAAATCATGTAGTTACCTTTTATAAAATTCTTTAGTATCTTAAAATGCCTGTGGTATCTTAAAATTTCAGGATCTTAAAATAGGACAAAACTTTTTCATAGCAGACTTTTTTCTAATTAATTTTTATTGGAGCATAGTTGCTTTACAATGTTGTGTTAGTTTCTACTGCACACCAGAATGAATCAGCCATACATATACGTATATTCCCCTCCCTTTTGGATTTCCCTCCCATTTAGGACACCACAGTGCATTAAGTAGAGTTCCCTGTGCTATACAGTATGGTCCCCTCAGTTGTCTATTTTATACATAGTATCAGTAGTGTATATGTATCAATCCCAATCTCATTTCTTCCCACCCTACCCCTTTCCCCCTTGGTATCCATACATTTGTTCTCTACGTCTCTGTCTCTATTTCTGCTTTGCAAATAAGGTAATCTATACCATTTTTCTAGATTCCACATATATGCATTAATATATATTTGTTTTTCTCTTTATTTTTATACAACAGGTTCTTATTAGTTATCTATTTTATACATATTAGAGTATATATGTCAATCCCAATTTCCCAATTCATCCCCCACCCCCGGCCCCCTTTCCCCTCTTGGTGTCCATACGGTGTTCTCTACATCTGAGTCTCTATTTCTGCCTTGCAAACCAGTTCATCTGTACCATTTTTCTAGATTCCACATATATGCGTTAATATACGATATTTGTTTTTCTCTTTCTGACTTAATTTCACTCTGTATGACACTCTCTAGGTCCATCCACATCTCTACAAATGACCCAGTTTTGTTCCTTTTTATGGCTGAGTAATATTCCATTGTATATATGTACCACATCTTCTTTACCCATTCCTCTGTTGATGGACATTTAGGTTGCTTCCATGTCCTGGCTATTGTAAATAGTGCCACTGTGAACATTGTGGTATGTGTATCATTTTGAATTACGGTTTTCTCTGGGTATATGCCCAGTAGTGGTATTGCTGGATCATATGGTAATTCTATTTTTAGTTTTTTAAGGAACCTCCATACTGTTTTCCATAGTGGCTGTATCAATTTACATTCCCACCAACAGTGCAAAAGGGTTCCCTTTTCTCCACACCTTCTCCAGCATTTATTGTTTGTAGATTTTTTGATGATGCCCATTCTGATCAGTGTTAGGTGATAGATACCTCATTGTAGTTTTGATAATAGCAGAATGTTTTTTGTTTGTTTGTTTTTATTTATTTTTGGCTGTGTTGGGTCTTTGTTGCTGTGTGCAGGCTTTCTCTAGTTGTGGGAGTGGGGGCTACTCTTCGTTGTGGTGTGTGGGCTTCTCACTGTGGTAGCTTCTCTTGTTGCGGAGCATGGGCTCTAGGTGCACGGGCTTCAGTAGTTGCAGCATGCGGGCTCAGTAGTTGTGGCTTGTGTGCTCTAGAGCACAGGCTCAGTAGTTGTGGCACACAGGCTTAGTTGCTCTGTGGCATGTGGGGTCTTCCCTGACCAGAGATTGAGCCCGTGTCTCCTGCATTGGCAGGTGGATTCTTAACCACTGTGCCACTAGGGAAGTCCCTATAGCAGAATGTTACTCGATCTATGTAAAAGATGGGTTGACAATTTTAATTGTGAACTTTGATAGTTTTGAACCTTTGAATGTTCCAGTTTTTTAAATTTATTTTAAAATTTGACAGATGTTCAACAATTTAATTATAATCACATTTTTCTATTCCAAGACACTCTTCAGAGCAGGAGAGTTTCAGAAATTGAGGCAGTGATGAATTGAAATTTTAAGAATACTAAATTTATAATTGTTTGCTTTCAGTCAGAAATTGGGTTTGGAAAAATGGAAACGTACATCAAATTGGAAAAGCTTGGAGAGGTAAGTTAACACTTATTTCAAACATGTAAGGTGCATTTTTTTCTTGTTCATCATCTAAAAGATTATATCTTGTTCTGAAAAAGCAACAGACTGTTAGAAAGAAAAACCCTTTAATTCTTGAAATCATCCCATCAGTGTGAGAAGAAATGAATTTTTTTAATAGCCTTATAACCTGCTATTGAAGCATAAAATATTGTGCTTTCTTGGTAACAAAATAGACATTTATTTGTTAGTTAGCTTCCTGGTATTCTTTGTGCCATCATGTGGGAAATTGCATGTGTTCAAACTTGTGAAAAATCAAAATACTATCTTTAAGGTTAAAGACACATCTCATTAAAGGTTAAGGAAATTCTTGACCCATAAGACCTTGGTTTTCTTGAAGTTGCTACTAGTACTGACTAATTTTGAAATGGTCTACCTCCCAGAGTGAGAAAGTGAGAAGAAAATAATAGAGTTAGTTACTAGGGAGGCCTTAAGGGAGTTTGAGAACTATCCTGGAAATGATAGAAGAAATCTATAGAATACATTTGTTTTTTAAAGGAGAGCTCTAGCATACAAAGATTCTGAAAAGTCTGAAAACGGGTAAAGTTTCACAATATGTTAGTTAAATTTTCAGTTTTCACTTACTGTGCTTAATTAATTTCCGCAATCTCCACATACCATTGCAGTTAAAGTACCTTTGATTCCAAATCTATTGATTCAGTTATTAATCTAATACGAAGCACAAAAAGTAAATTAAATATTCTCCCTATGTTTTCATACCTTTGAAGCACTCTGTAGGGTTGTAAGAGTAAGGAAGCTGTGCGTATGGAACTGAAAGTCCTCTTAGCTATAGGAAAACCAAGATTAATCATGGTGGGGTTTTCCTTGCAAGATAGAATTTAACACATGCTTAGAAATTAGAAATTTAGTTAGGGCTCTTTATTGTATAGATGATATAGATAGACTCATGATATTTTTGATGTGTCTTTCAAAAATATATTTTGTAGGGTACATATGCAACAGTATATAAAGGAAGAAGTAAATTGACAGAGAATTTGGTGGCATTGAAAGAGATCCGGTTGGAACATGAAGAAGGTGCACCCTGCACAGCAATAAGAGAAGGTATAATTTGTACTTTTGTGAGCAGAATGTATTATGAAATTTATATAGAATATTTTAAAACCAAAGCTATGTAATAAGAGTTCATTTTTTGTAAGTACAAGGAGCTCAGATATAGAAATAGTACATGACTGGAAAATATATGCCACTACAGCTTATGGCATCTCATTGAGGAGAAAGAATACAATAAAACAAGGCCCTGGGGGGGGAAGCAATAGCTAAAGCTGAAATATTTAATAAAAGGAATTAGTTAGATATATTATTGTACTGCTTATAATGAAGTACTATGAAGTCATTAAAGATTGTTGTCACAGACAAATATTTGACATTGGGAAATGTTATATATTGGTGCATGGGGGAAAGCTAACTATAAATAGTATATACAGGATGTAAATATATTTATATAATGGTACGATTTTTTTAAAAAAGGTTATCCAGAAAATAGTTTGAGGCAACTGACAAGCAATTTGAAGGAAAAAAAGGTACCTTGGACTTTATGTCTAAATTAATCCTAGAAGTCTCAATAAGTTCACATTTGAGAAAAAAAGATGTCATGGAGAGTATTAATGTAATATTGAGGATAATTTTTTTTTTTTTTTGCGGTATGCGGGCCTCTTACTGTTGTGGCCTCTCCCGCTGTGGAGCACAGGCTCCAGACGCGCAGGCCCAGCGGCCATGGCCCATGGGCCCAGCCGCTCCGCGGCATGTGGGATCCTCCCAGACCAGGGCACGAAACCGTGTCCCCTGCATCGGCAGGCGGACTCTCAACCACTGCGCCACCAGGGAAACCCCTGAGGATAATTTAAGAATTAAAAATATCAAACCCAGAACCATAAAAGAAAAAAAAAATTGATTCTATTAAAATTTCTACTACAAATCCCTTTGGTGGATTATTGTTTTAAATTTAAGAGACTCCTAAACTCAATCATTCATATGTTAAACTTAGGATTTTTTTTAAAAAGACTGGCTACCACAGATTAAGTAATTGGCTTTCTTTTTTGTTTTGCAGTTTCACTATTAAAGGATCTAAAACATGCAAATATAGTAACGCTACATGACATTGTTCACACAGATAAATCTTTGACTCTGGTCTTTGAGTATCTGGTAAGCATTTACTAAATGATAAAACATAGCAAGTTGGATTTTTTAACAGCCCCGGGGACATTATTGTTATTAGTATTTAATTAAATTATGTGTGGTGCATTCAGTATCTTTCCTCAAAAAACAACTTATTTTTCTGAAAAAGAATATGTATATATATATGTATTTATAGCTGAATCACTTTGCTTTACACCAGACACTAACACAACATTGTAAATCAACTATACTTCAATTAAAATAAATTTTTTTTTTTTTTGCGGTACACGGGCCTCTCTCACTGTTGTGGCCTCTCCCATTGCGGAGCACAGGCTCCAGACGCGCAGGCTCAGCGGCCATGGCTCACGGGCCTAGCCTTTCCGCGGCATGTGGGATCTTCCCAGACCAGGGCACGAACCCGTGTCCCCTGCATCAGCAGGCAGACTCTCAACCACTGCGCCACCAGGGAAGCCCCCCCCACCAAATTTTGTTTTTAAACTAAACGCTACTAAGTAAATCAGTCATGCCTTCTCAAAACTATGTATCACATAGTAAAGTGCTGTATTTTTTCAGGATAAAGATCTAAAACAGTACATGGATGACTGTGGAAACATCATGAGTATGCACAATGTTAAGGTATGCTTTAGTGTGTCATTTTAAATTTTATTTAAAGTACAAACACTTAAGCATAGATGAACTACATTACGTATGAAATATGCTTCAGAATTTTCTGTTAGGCATTTTAAATAGGTTATTGTCCTCTGAACATATTTACTCAGAACTTCTGTTTACTACACTGTAGTATTTCTTAGAATCAGACCTTTTTATAGAACTACTTCATTTTAAAAGTTTTAAAAAGTACTTTTGAGGAGTTTGAGGATTTTGAGCACGAGCTACCCGTTCTCCTTGCTTGGCTCTGCAATAAACCTTTCTCTGCTCCAAAAAAAACAGAAACAAAAACTTTTGACAATTTCCTTTCACATTATAACACTGATTCTCTTAGATATATGTAGAATACATTTACAGGTATATTCTGCCTAAAAAGAAAATGACATGCCTATTATATCAAAATCCAAATGTTTAAGATCAATGAAAATGATTGTGCATTCTGCAAATGGCCTCCTTTATATGGCAAACTCCCCTAAAGTATTTAGAATGGTATTTAATTATAAAACAACTAATCTAATGAGTAAGGCCAGGAACCTGCATAGGTATTATGAATACTAGACTGGAAATACCATTCTGTACTGTCAGGAGGAAAAGTAACATAATTACATGTTTTCTTATCTGAAAAATATCTAAAGATGCAAGTAATGCTAGAAAAGTTTGGTATAATAGTGCCAGATGAAACCCAAGAGTAAAAGTAAAATCAAATGAAAACCTTTGATACAGTTGTGTTCTTACAGTAGGTTTCTTTGACCTGATATACTCCAAATTTAGCAAAGATTTATTTATCCAAACATAGTCAACAGTTTGTGAGAAACTGTTCTGGAAATAGGCTGTCCCAGCTGTATTTTTGAGACAGTTCCAATTCTGTAGGTAGTAACTTTAAACTTATATACTTTTAAAAACAGTTAAGTTTGGTATAAAGGAGAGCCAGTTTCTTTTAGTAGAAGACAGTTCAAAACACATGGGTAACACATTGCTAAGAATTTTAGAATAGGACTTTAAGTCTCTTTCCATATATTTTCTATGAGAATTGTTTTCATCATATTTCACATTTTGTTTTGCAAGGTGTACTGAATCTCATTTGTGTTTATTTTTGTTTGTGGCTTTTATGTTGTTTTTCCTGCTTTCATATTAGCAGTAATTTGGAAAGAAAATTGTCCTTAATCATCATAATTTGACAAAGATTTGAGAAGTTTATATGTCTTAAGCCAGGTTTACATTCCTGGCTTAAGTTGTAGAGTATTTTATTCTCTGTTTAACTAGCCCCTTATATTTTTTCAAACATAGAAAGTAACAGAAATATTTGGAAATAGTAATTTAAGAGTTTTCAAAACACATGAATATGTAGAGTGTAGAAACTGCTAATTAGATTTTCTTCAGGCCTATTGTTCACCTGCTGCCTTGGCTTATTCTTGAAGTTCTAATGCTATTTTTCACCTTCAAGAAAACCAGGGGTACAGTCCTGAATCCTCTTCTTTGTTAACCACAAAGAATCAGAGACCTCCTGTGTTTCATATTCTTTTTTCCACCAAAATCCACAACAAAAAGTCTCACATTAGCCTTATAGGAATTGGTTTTCTCAAAGAGCCATTCAGAGCTCTACAGTGCCAATTCCCTTTTCTGAATCATAGCAGATTTTGAAGGCTGAGTAGGAGGTGCTGAAAGTAAAGTACCCAGAAGGTGGGTGATAGAAGCTGGTTTAGGTTATTTTAGGTTATTTTTATAGCACATAATTTGCCAGAGCTATGCAACACCATTCTGTTTGACATCTCAGAATGTTCATAAAACCACCAATTCCATTGCCTTATTTTAAAGACGTTGCCCCACATTAGGTTTTTTTGGGGGGAGTAGGGTGGGGTAATGGTAGAAGGTTGTTTGTTTTGCCAGAATTTCATAATTAAACTGTAAGCCTAATTAGTAGGCCTGTAAATTTATGAGGTACATTTATTTAAAGTCATTTTCAGTAACAAGTGAACTATTGCTACTAAGACAAAGTTTCATTTCGCTTTGTTCACTCTAAAAAAATACGTAGATGGTTCATATAGAACAATAAATTGTAAAATTCAGACAACAGGTATGTAAGGAAAAGGATGTGGTTCCTTTTTTTTTCTGTTACTGTTCTAGGCCAGTTGCTTTTCTGTTTACCATAACTTATACCAAAGTATATCTTATTATCTGTAAGACTAATTTATATTTTTTGTTTCCATAGCTGTTTTTATACCAAATTCTACGTGGTTTGGCATATTGCCACAGAAGAAAGGTGTTACACCGAGACTTAAAACCACAGAACCTCCTCATTAATGAAAAAGGAGAATTAAAGCTAGCAGATTTTGGTATGGAATGTATGAGATATTTATAAATAGTTCCAGGTGTTTAAGTTTAAAAGAACAACCGTTGACACTGCGTGATTGCTTTTATGTGGGTTTGGAAGTGTTCTCTGTAGCTCATGGAATAAAATATTTGAAAATTTTGGTGGTGAGTTATATTAGTGAATGCTAAAAGGCATTGGTTCTCAGGTATGGTCCATAGACCCCTAAGCATCCTGAGACCCTTTCAGGGGATCTCCAAAGGTATAATATATTGTCAAAATTATACTAAAAGTTTACTTGCCCTCTTCACTGTGTTAATATTTGAGTTGATTATCCAAAAGTAAGAAGGGATAAAGCTACTGGTACCCTTAGTGTAAATCAAGGCACTCACACCAAATTATACTTAGTAGCCATTGTATTCTTCACCACTATACACTTGTAGGAAAACACTTTTTAAGAGGTATCAGATGAAGCAGTAAAATTTATTAAATTTTATTAAATCTCCATTTTTGAGTAGGTGTCTTTTTAGTATTTTGTGTGATGAAATGGGAAATATACATAAAACACATTTGCTGCACACAGAAATACTATGGTTATTTCAAGGAAAAGTGCTTGTGTAATTATATGAGTGGAAACTGAACTAGCCCACCTTTTTATCTTAAGAAGTATCATTTTTACTTGAAAAAAATGACCAGTAGACAAACTGTGGTTACTCAGACTTAGGTATTTGGCAGATGCTTTCTTAAAAACTGAATGAAGTGAGCCTTATCATTTCAAGGAAAACAACTGTGAAAGTATTTCTTGACAATAGTAAAATTTGAGTTTTCAAGCAAAAATTAGATTTTGGAAATTTGGATCTGCCATTTTTTTTTTTTTTGCGGTACGCGGACCTCTCACTGCTGTGGCTTCCTCCTGTTGCGGAGCACAGGCTCCGGACGCGCAGGCCCAGTGGCCATGGCTCACGGGCCCAGACGCTCTGCGGCATGTGGGATCTTCCCGGACCTGGGCACAAACCCGTGTCCCCTGTGTCAGCAGGCGGACTCTCAACCACTGTGCCACCAGGGAAGCCCTGGATCTGCCATTTTGAATTTGATAACTTCCCAGTACTTGAAGACTTTTCTGGTGAGATCAGTGGTGACGTTAACAAATATGATTTTTTTTGATATGCTGAAGAAATGTGTAAACATTTGTAATATCTGAATAGCCTAGAGAACCAGTATTTTCCAGATGACCAATGCATGGTATTAAAGAATCATGCATAGGTAAAATATCCATTTAAAGTGCAGGATAGACCAGTGAATTTTAATGTAGCAAAAGTATTAGAAGTTGATTGATATAGTTCCAAGTAACCATATAATCTTTAAGAAGCTAAATATTTTCTAATTTTGATGCAGTATCAAAAAAGTATATGCACAATTATCAGAAAGGCTATTAAAATGCTCTTTCCAATTTCGCATCCGTGTGAAACCTGATTCTCTTTATATATAACTGCAGTCAAAGTAACATCACAACAGATTGAATGCAAAAGGATAATCCAACTGTCTTCTATTAAAATAGACTACAAAAATGTAAAACAAGGACATTCATACTAATTTTTATTTTATTTTGGAAAAAATATTTTTCATAAAAGTACTCATGTTAACATATAAATGGTGTTTTTAAGGAAGAAGTTTTAGATTTTTCTGTTTTTCTAATATGCAAATATCAGTAAATATAATCTACATAAATAAAAGCTCTTTGGAGCCTCAGTAATTTTTAAGAGCCTAAAAGGGGTCCTGAGACTAAAGAGTTTAAATGTCATTACTGAAAGGGATTCCTTTAATATGCCTGCCACCATGCTTTTTTAAAAAAGTTTTATTTATTTATTTATTTTTAAATTTAATTTATTCATTTGACTGCGTTGGGTCTTCATTGCTGTGCGGGCTTTCTCTAGTTGCAGCGAGCAGGGGCTACTCTTCGTTGTGGCACGCGGGCTTCTCATTGCAGTGGCATCTCTTGTTGCAGGGCGCAGGCCCTAGGAGCATGGGTTTCAGTAGTTGTGGCTCACGGGCTCTAGAGTACAGGCTCAGTAGTTGTGGTGCATGGGCTTAGTTGCTCCGCAGCATGTGGGATCTTCCTGGACCAGGGATCAAACCCATGTCCCCTGCATTGGCAGGCAGATTCTTAACCACTGCACCACCAGGGACGTCCCTGCCACCATGCTTTGTATTTATTTATATGCTTAATAATTTAATTAGTAGCTGTCTGTCTGTCTCTCTTTAGCTAATCCAGTTATAAGGGACTAGAAAGGTGAAATAAAATTACATGTTTTTGGCTTCTAGGGAGTAAACTTTTTTATATTGAAGGAACTCCATATAGTAACTTTGTTTTTTTGTGTTTTTTTTAATATTCCACATTCTGAGAGTTTGAGTACTGTAACAGAAGTTAGTTTTTAAAAGTCCATGCAGTTTTTCATAGTTAGTATTTATCATTTTCATAAGTGATTATAGTAGTTTTACTTTTGGAATATTTCATTAATGTGGTAACTATTAGTGTTTCAAGTATTACTCTGTTAGTAACAGATTAAAAATTCACTGTTATTAAGTGGTGAATTTGTTCTGAAAATTCCTATACTTTTATTCATTTAACACTTTTCCATTTGTTTGAAAGGTAGGTTGCTATTTAAAAGGAAATGTGTAGGTCACATGAGTCTAAATGAGAAATTATAAGTCATTTCCATATGCTTACATAGAGTCTCTAGGGCATAGTTTACATTGTTATTTTCCTAGTAATTGTTATTCTCTTTCTCTCTTTCCCCGCCCCTCTTTTAAATTTTTCTGGCCAGGCTGCATTTACTGCTCCTTATTCCTTAATCCCCAAATGAATGGCAGTGATGGAGAACCCCTGCTTGGCTATAAGATATGCAAAAAGAATGGCAAAAGCCATCAAAAATGTACTTTTGGTAGGGGAATACTATGAGTGCTTTGAATTTTACTTTTTACCTCTACAAACCAAGCCAAGCAAATTTTATCTGTCCACCGGCCAACAGGAAAATCTAATTATTCCATGAGATAGTACAATGAATTTTGTCTCTATTGCTTTTAGTTATTTATTTTTTTATTGGTTTCATAGTAAGTATACTTCGGACACAAGTAAGGGAGAGTCATATAACTGAGTATTTTACAACAAATTGTTCTTGATCTCTATGACCTACTTTTCCTGTGATCAGGGAGGTATTAATATAAATAGACATTTTCATTAATAATAGAAAATGGTTTATATAATAATACCGTATCACAATTAATTTGGTTTGGAAGAAATTACTGTGTTTTTCATTTCATGCCAAAATTGCAAATCTAATTGTGAACTGAATCAGAAGGCTGTTTGAGCAAGCATCATAGTTTAGAATTCTCTCAGGAGATGGAGTATAAGGTACTGAGGAAACTATAACTGCAATTGCTTTGATGTTATATGTATAGCATTAGCAACTTGCAGGCTTGTCCTTTCCCCCATATAACCCAGTATTACATCAGGAAGAGAAATCAGAAAGCTGCTTCCATTTGCTAATTACCAACATTTGTTGAATTTATTTTACCAAGTTGGGATGGTAGAGTAAAACCTGTAATAAAACAGTGTCAACATTGTTTCAGTTACATCCTTTAGCCCTTATACTTAATGAAAATAGTATGAGTACTGCCTAATTTTTTAAATTTCTGGTTTCATTTGGGTGACTTTATCCAGTTTAACAAAGTATTGAATCATCCTTTTATTACATTTTTCTTATTTAATATTTTAATCAGATACAATAGTTACACACAACAGAAATCACAGCCTAAAAATTATTCCTTGTTGTTTGAAATAAACTATGTTAAAATAAATTTATATTTCTTCATATATCTTTTAAAGTTACTTCTTTAGGTGATCAGAATTTGGAGGCGTAGAGGTAATAAAAGCAACTCTCTTAACGCCAGTGGCTCAAGAGATAAAGTTGTGAACTCTTGCCTTTATTTCTAGATAATCAGTGAATTTCATATTAAATTGGCAAAGGAATGGTTCGTGTTTTATGTCATCTACAGCAATTAATAATATCCAAAGACAGTGAGGTTCACCTTATTTTAAAATTAACCATGTAACTTAAAACTTAGAAAGTACAGAATGACATTGTAGTTTATTCCAAGGAAACTTTCTCTAAATATAAACTTCTGCAAGGGAATTGTCAATAAAACTTAACAGGATCATGAACCAGTAACTTTATGGTTTTTGGTAAGAACTGATAGAGCAAATGGAAGTTGGAATCAGGTTAAAAGGTGACAAATGTCATTGGCCTGTTTTGCATTAATTTAAATCCAAGTAGGAAATAATCTTGGCATAATAATTCGTGGATAGAAGGAGGGTATCTTAAGTTTTGATTAGCCCAGATACTGTACCAGGTGCATTCACTCATAAAAGTAAGCATGGTCTCTGAATGTGGAATTATTATTATTTAGTTTAATAAATAATAGGATTTGCTGACCCAAGACCACACACACTCAAAAAAAAAATTCATAAAACTTATTTTGTTAAGCCTCAAAAAGGTATAGAGTAGCCATCTGAGGCATCCTTGTGACTGGAGTCATGGTGAGAATATGGACTGGGAAATGCATTCCAGCTATTTCTTAATTGTTCTCTTTTCCCTGTGAAGGACTAGCCAGAGCCAAGTCAGTTCCCACAAAGACCTACTCAAATGAAGTTGTCACACTGTGGTACCGGCCGCCTGATGTGCTTCTCGGTTCCTCAGAGTACTCAACACAGATTGACATGTGGTAAATATATGCAGATGTTACTGCCATTTATAATTTTGAAAGAATGTAGCCATTAACACAGGGCATACCGATAGATATTTGGCTTTAAGGAGATAAAATATAAGCAGCGATTAAGAGTTCTGGCAAGTAAGATCACCTAGGTTTAAATACCAATTCAACCACTTATAGCTATACGATAACCTTATTGAAATTATTGGCCTGTGCCTCAGTTTCCTCATTTAAGGAAATGGGAATAGTAACAATAACTACTTTAAAAGGCTGTTCTGTGGATAATGTTAAGACTGAATGAGCTAATGTATGTAAAGCCCTTTGAAGAGTGTCTGGTACATAGTAATTTAAAACAAAATTTATTTTTATCATCATTTAATATTCACCAAAACCCACTTGCTTTAAGTTGATCTAAAAATAATATTGAAAAAATACCATAGGCATCTTCCTCACATAGCACTTTGATCATGACACTCTTTTATTTAAACATGTTTGCTGCTTCCCCATTTATTACCTATAGAATAAGGTACAGTTCTTCAATCTGATACTTGATCTTCATAAAATGTCTGTAAACTACCTTTTTCAGTTTATTTCAGACTATTCTCCACAAACGTTTCCTTTTAGCCAAGTGGCTACTCACTATATTTCATAAATAGCCTGGGTTTTCCCACCTTTGCTCTTGCGTTCATACTAGTTCACCCATCTGGAATGCCTGCTCTTTTTCTATAACTGGGGCCTGTGCCTAGGGCCTTCAAAACATAGTTTTTCATAAATCCTTTCTGAATATAACCTAGCCTGCCGTGGTAATTCCTTCCTCTGAACTGTGGTTATATTTATTGCTTGTACTCTTCGTATAGTGATAAATCATACACTTCGTTCTGTTTTGTCTTGGGTTGAACATTTATATAATTAATTTTTGTATTATGTAACATTTCTTTCTTTTATAAACTTTTTTAAATTGTAGAAAAATATATACAACCAAATTTACCATTTTAACCATTTTATGTGTACAGTTCTCTGGCATTAAGTACATTTACATTGCTGTTCAAGCGTCACCACCATCAGTCTACAGAATTTTTCCATCTTGCAAACTGAAGCTGTGTACTTACTAAATAGTAACTCCCCATTACCCTCTCCCTCCACCATTCTCCTTTCTGTGTCTGTGAATTTGACTTTTCTAAGTATCTCATGAGTGAAATCATACTGTATTTGTTTTTTTGTGACTGGTTTATTTTACTTAGCATAAATGTCTTCAAGGTTCACCCATGTTGTAGATGCAAATATCTCTTTGAGTCACTGCTTTCAATTCTTCTATATACTTAGAAGTAGAATTGCTGGATCATATGGTAATTCTATTTTACATTTTTTTTAAGTAACCACCATACTGTTTTCCATAGTGGCTCCATTATTTAATCTTCTATATAACATTTTAAAATATAAAATTAAATTATATAATTGCTAGATTGTGAGCCCTTTAAAAGAAGGACTGTGTCTTAAACTCATATGTATTCACACAGATCCTAGAAGACAATATCTATTAGCGAACCTCTATCCATTTCTCTTCCTTCTCTTAACTCTCTCACTCTCGCTCTCGCTGTCACTCACACTCACACACTCTTCACCCTGCATCTGTGTGTTCCGTCTCTGCTTCCTGCTTAAAAACATCTTGAAATATTTGCTTCTTCCTAGCCCTGCTAACCACTACCTAATACATAGTAAGCTTTATATCACTATTAGCCATTGTTAGTGGTGTTCTTCAAGGATCATGCAGAGGAGGGCTGGACATTGTAAGTGGAGAAAATGGATAAGGCCGTTTGGAAGTTGAGACAAATAGGGTAAATGTTAAGAAATTAGTTTAGTCGGATCTGAAAAAAAATCTCTGCAGATTTTCTAGCAGGCTAGTACAAAATTCTCCAGAGAGGCAACCTTAAGGAAAAGATTCTTGTGCTTAATAATAAATAAATGGTTTGCTCATCTTTTTTTTTTTCTTTTTTTTTTTTTAATGCTACTTTTTGTAGGGGTGTTGGTTGCATTTTCTTTGAAATGGCTTCTGGAAGACCTCTGTTTCCAGGATCAACTGTGGAAGATGAACTGCACTTAATTTTCCGACTGCTAGGTAACAGAACTCTCTTCCCAGTGATTTGTTATGTATAATTGAGTAGCTAGATAAGACTATATCTTTAAAAAATATATTTATAAATTTGATACTGACACTAACATAAATAGCTGTTATAAGAATTATAATTAGCATAATTACAATAAAGATAGATCCTTCTAGGTAACTTCTGCTTTTTATTTTCCAAGTTCTACCTTTGCAATAATGATTGTATGGAAGAACAGAGAAGAGAAATATTATTGAAAATTGACTTTTAGCACATTATTAGGAAATATTTTAGCTTAGGTGTCAATTAGACAACATTTTTATGGCATCATTGCTTAGTCCAAAAAAAAAGTCTGTTTACTATTTCTATCTTTTTAGTTTCAGTTGAAATAATCAAATTATCTACTAAATATAAATTGTTCTTTAAGACGCTTTCTTAGTTCTCCCTATTTATATATATTTGCCTGTATAAAAATTTCTATATATTTTTAAATTCAGGAACTCCATCTCAGGAAACTTGGCCAGGTGTTTCTTCAAATGATGAGTTCAAGAACTACAACTTTCCAAAATATAAACCACAGCCTCTAATTAACCATGCACCCAGGTATTTTTTTTTTTCCCTCTTTAAGTGAAAGGGGGGGAACCCATCTTTTTTTTTTTTTTTTTTAGTCTCTTAAAGCATTAGCCACAGTAAGGATTCATGGGAAAATATGTGATACACATACACAGTTTTTAAATATTTTAGGATTTAATTTCTTCCTTCCTGTGTCATATTAATTTTATAATTCAGTGAGCAAGAACTACCAAAGTATGTAAGTCCACAGAATTGAGCTGTAAATAAAATGGATATAGAATATATATAATAAAATTCTAGGGCTTATGTAGATTGTTCCATTTCCCAGAAAGAAGACATTGATTAATGCCTTATTCAATACTGTGAAGACCATGATGAAGTTTGCTTTGCTGTCTACACAATTATTCTATATGTATTTACTTAGAAAAACCTAAGAATGTGTTATAAGTAAAATCTTGACTCCTACACAAGATGACCCATCAGCATTTCAGTCAATGAATGACAATTTGTATTTGAAGAATATAAACTCTTTCTGACCCTTCATATCCTATATGTTGGCCATCCGATTAAAGTTTCTTTTCAGACCTACCTCAGATCCATCCAAGATTCCCATTACAGTTTGAGTCAGGGGACTTCCCTGGTGGTGCAGTGGTTGGGAGTCTGCCTGCCAATGCAGGGGACATGGGTTTGAGCCCTGGTCCAGGAAGATCCCACATGCCACAGAGCAACTAAGCCCATGCACCACAACTACTGAGCCTGTGCTCTAGAGCCCGCGAGCCACAACTACTGAGCTTAAATGCCACAACTACTGAAGCCCACGTGCCTAGAGCCCGTGCTCCGCAACAAGAGAAGCGACTGCAATGAGAAGCCCGTGCGCTGCAACTAGAGAAAGCCCACGCGCAGCAACGAAGACCCAACCCAGCCAAAAATAAATAAATATTTATTTAAAAAATTTTTTTCACAACATATTTACTTATGGAATGTATTACATTTTCAATAAGTAACATAGAATAACCCCTTTGACTGTATTTTTTCATCTTTCTTTAAGAAAAAATAAAAATGAGAAGGGTACCAGGATACAAATAAGACCAATATCTCTTTCGTTGTTTCACATAGCTCACAACATAACACACTCACTCTAGTTCCATTTATTCTCAAGATAGGGAAGAATAGTAAAACCATTCTGGTACCAAAAATATTTTGAAAGTTTTTATGTGAATTGATGCTCTTGTCACTATAGCAGCTAAGAATATTCTAATTAGACTTTCTTAGGAAGAATAATGTGTTAGACTTTTTGTATGTGTCTCTCCCAAATAGCATAAATCCTATTTTTGTCATATATATATATTTTTTTTTACATTGGACATTACAACATATATATATGTATACATATGTATATATGTTGTAATGTCCAGTGTAAAAGGTTGCAGCTCTTTAAAGCACATTCTTTATGACCTCAGCACCTAGCTTGTCTATGGCCAAGGAGTTCTGGTTATTTGTCAGAATGGCAAACTGCAAAGGATTAGAAGACTGTAGAATTTCTACGCCACAGCATCCACAGTACCGACTAAGCACTAGGGAGGAAGGGGGGGGATTTTTTTTTCCCCCGTAATTGGGCTTTTGCCAGTGAAAGTCAGTGCAAGGTAGAATTAGTGATTTCTGATCAAGAGATTATCTCATTAAGATAACCCCTAAACCCTCTACTCCCTATTTTATTAATTGCATCCTTGTAATTATCTGTCTTTATTGACCATCTGATTGGTTTTGTATCCCTTTTTAATGAAGTTTTATAAAGTTATTGAGGCATATTTAAATTGAATTTTATAGCTTGTAGTACCCAATGCTCAGCCAACTGCCCTGTAAAAATTTGTTGAATGACTCATCTCTGTTTATCTTGAACCACAGTGATATATTTTGGGGTCACTTATCTGTTTGTTTTCACCTGTATAATAGGAAAATGATGCTTTTGTACTCTTGCCTTCACTGAAACACTATGAAAACAGATCTAGTTTACTGAAGCTTTTTCAATAATAGAGGTTATTTTGTTTTGAGACAAAATGGTGATTTTAAAAAATTCTATAGTTTTAATAATCTAACTCTTGAATATTGAACATTTGAGTTGATGCCCAGTTATTTGTGGTTTCTTCTTAAACAAGTGGCAAGATAAGTCTTCTAAGGATAAAAGATTTGAGTCTGTTTGAAAGCAGCAAGGTGTGCTATTTTAGGGCACTTGAATTTAGCAGATAACAACATTTGGAAAATAGTTTTATTTGAAAAGTTGCTATCAGCTAAGATTAAAGAATAAATTGCTACTTGTCTTTCGTTGTTTTTAGGTTAGACTCTGAAGGAATCGAGTTGATAACAAAATTTCTTCAGGTAAGTTATATCTTATTTTATAACTGTTAAATGGTCTGTTAACTTCTCTGAGCCTTAGTTTCTTCATCTGTAGAATGGGATCAGTAATACCTCCCTCAAATATTTGTCATGACAATTAAGTAAGATTATGGTAGTATCTAGCATTCTTAAGACATGTGCTTAGGTGAAAAACAATTATGGTTTCTCTTAATGTGTCTGGGTCTCTCATTGTAACCTAGAACAGTCTGAGATAGTTAGCTGCTGGCCCTGATCAACTGTGTCAAGGCCATGTTCTCTGCAATTCCTGTTCTCTTACGTTCTCTTTCTTTTCCTTATACTTACTGCCTTACAGGCTGTTGTACCTCCCAAGTACCATCCATATCTTCATTCAGAACAGGAAGAAGAGAGAGGATAAGAGTCTGTCAGTCTCATTAGTCCTTTTGTATCTGGAAAGCGAAGGCTTTTCCAAAAACCCCTGTAAGGACTTCTTCCTAGGTCTCCAAAATCTTCCTAAGGCCAGAATATTAATTGTAAGAGAGGCTGAGAATTGGGGAGCAGGATTGCCATAATTAGCCTAAACTTAGAATAGTCATGATTCATATGTCAGAGTTGGAAGCATGTATACCTTAAACAAATCTACATTATCTCGTCAAGGAAAAAAGGGAAATGGTTATTGAATAGGTAATTTAATAATGTCTTTCATAAAGATATTAGGTATATTTCCAGTAATACTTTGGTATTCGTGAAGAAAAGTAACACGAAAGGTCAGATATTTTGCTTTTTTCATCACTTCAGAAAATATAGGGCATCTAAATTTTTCGTTAAGATCCAGCTTTATCTTGGAAATTTGTAACTGAGATATAATCATTGCTACATAATCTCAGTAGTAACTCACACTAGAGCATAGTACTCCAAATTGGTTCTTAAAAATAATAGTCACTTAAACAAATCTACATTATCTCGTCAAGGAAAAAAGGGAAATGGTTATTGAATAGGTAATTTAATAATGTCTTTCATAAAGATATTAGGTATATTTCCAGTAATACTTTGGTATTCGTGAAGAAAAGTAACACGAAAGGTCAGATATTTTGCTTTTTTCATCACTTCAGAAAATATAGGGCATCTAAATTTTTTGTTAAGATCCAGCTTTATCTTGGAAATTTGTAACTGAGATATAATCATTGCTACATAATCTCAGTAGTAACTCACACTAGAGCATAGTACTCCAAATTGGTTCTTAAAAATAATAGTCACTGTATTAAGTAATCAAGATAAGAGTAGCTCTAAATGCTTAATTGCTAATTTGTGTGTGTGTCCCCTCCCCCTTGCATACGCTTTTTCCAGTATTTAGAGAAAAAAATTAATGAAGCAGTTTTTTGGTTTCTCACAGTATGAATCTAAGAAAAGGGTTTCAGCAGAAGAGGCCATGAAACATGTGTACTTTCGAAGTCTGGGACCAAGGATACATGCTTTACCTGAAAGTAAGAGAGATTCTAGAGTGTGTCCCCCCACCCCATTTATTTTTATCCAGGTTTGGAGACTGGGGTGAATTAGGGATTTAGGAAGATGGTTGGTTTTTAAGCCTAAAATTCTGGTCTTTCTGTAATTAGATCAGAATTCCTTAAAGGGAGGTGTATGTCTTACTTGCCTGTTTTAATTTATTTCTTTTAACACTGAGCATATAGCCACGACTCTGTAAGAAATCAGTAGCACTTAGATGTGGGTCATTAGTCTTATTTGACTTAAGTAAGTGGAAAATGCCATCTGATGATAGATGTTGTCATTAGGCCCAATCTGGATTGCTTTGATTCAGAGTTGTTAAAAATGGATTTCAAGTAAATAGTAATGAAGCACAACCAAAACAAGATTTTTTTGTGGAAGTAAATTTCCTTTTCAAGATGTGAAGATGATTTTCCTTTACTGTGTTCACTCTGACTTTACCATCCCCATGACAGTGGTGAGCATATTGTCACTAAAATAGCTGATTTCTCATGCCTGAGGTAACTGCTTGATTTTACTCAGAAGTTTCTTATAAATTACCCCAATATTTTACTTTAAAATTAGCAAGGTGAGGACTTCCCTGGTGGCGCAGTAGTTAAGAATCCGCCTGCCAATGCAGGGGACACGGGTTCGAGCCCTGGTCTGGGAAGATCCCACATGCCACGGAGCAACTAAGCCCATGCGCCTCAACTACTGAGCCCGCGTGCCACAATTACTGAAGCCTGTGTGCCTAGAGCCCATGCTCCGCAACAAGAGAAGCCACCACAGTGAGAAGCCCCGCACACTGCAACGAAGAGTAGCCTCGGCTCGCCACAACTAGAGAAAAGCCTGCGCGCAGCAACAAAGACCCAATGCAGCCAAAAATAAATTTTAAAAAATTAGCAAGGTGAGTGGGGAATTAAGAGAATATTTGGGAACTGAACAGCCAAAAGCTTTCATTAATTTCCCGTTCTCATTTACTAGACAGTATTGATTCACTAAAAGGTTTTCTAATTGGAATCAAGACTCCTCAAGACTTTTCACTTAAAACTTATTGGATATATACATATTTTAATTAATTTATTTATTTTTGGCTGCGTTGGGTCTCCTCTACTGCGCATGGGCTCTCTCTAGTTGCAGTGAGTGGGGGCTGCTCTTCGTTGTGGTGTGTGGGCTTCTCGTTGCGGTGGCTTCTCTTGTTGCAGAGCACTGCCTCTAGGCGCAAGAGCTTCAGTAGTTGTGGCTCAAGGGCTCTAGAGCACAGGCCCAGTAGTTGTGACACATGAGCTTAGCTGCTCTGCGGCATGTGGGATCTTCCCGGACCAGGGCTCGAACTTACGTCCCTGGCATTGGCAGATGGATTCTTAACCACTGTGCCACCAGGGAAGCCCCTATTGGATATTTTTAAATGAAAGACTACCTCTCTGGCAGAGATGGAAATAAGAAGGATGAATTACAAGTGTTTTTTAAGAGATTTACGTTTCATTATTAATACCAAGTTTTATAGTTTGAGGTGTGGGTGAGGTGTACAAACCCATTTCTTGTTTTTCTCTAAAATTCTGAAGATAGTTTGAGGATTTGACCTTCACGCCATCATACGGAGACAGATAAAGAACAGAATAAAACCGAGTAATACATTTTGATTAGGTCTTCCAACCTCAGTAAGCCCTAGAATAGACAGTGTACATTCTCCTTAGAGAAACACATACTCAAAGCATGATTTAAGGCAGAATTGGGGGAGAAAGGTTCTGAGGGAGAGGTTATTTGGTTTGGTTTTCTTAAGACATTGGGACAAAAGGGAAAATATTTCAGCAGGGCTGTAACCTTGTAAATGTAGTATAAATGTTTCATGTTGAATCAGTATACATTTTTAGATATTTTGTCTATAGTTGGATTATATTTGCTTTAACGATAGACTTTCATCTGATAATTTTTGTCTGTGCATTTTAGGTGTATCAATATTCAGTTTGAAAGAGATTCAATTGCAAAAGGACCCGGGTTTTCGAAATTCTTCTTATCCAGAGACAGGTGTGTTTGTCATAAACCATTTCACGTGTCGATCATGAAATTTTGCGTGGAACCAAGTTTTGGGTTTATAAATTGATCGGTAAAATTATTGATGTAAAAAACAATGTACAGTGCATTCCACAGCTGTGTATGTTTAGCATTGCACATACTTTCCTGTATGATATGGGCAGCTCAGTAATTCTTCAGAGAGAAATCTGACTCAGTCAAATCAGGGATCCTGAAAGCTGCAGATGGCACAAAGACCTTTTACAAGTGGCCTGGCTTGATCACTGCACACGCCATCCCTGGCACCTGAGGCAGAAGACACATCTTGTGCTTCCCTAGTCATCAGGTTCATCACTTCGAAGCATAGAAGCTGTAGACTGACCCCATCAACAAAAGGGTCATTTAAGACAGTGCTGATCACTCTTACCGTGGAATATTAGCTTTTGCTGGTGGGAACATTAGCTTCATAGAGTCAACAAATACTGTATGTGGGATAAAACTGAACCTTGAACTGCCTCATAAAATGACTTTATATTTTAGGACATGGGAAGAACAGAAGACAGAGCATGCTCTTTTAAGTCTGGTAACATGGTTTCAAGCCCAGCCCCCAGCCTTTCTTATCAATCAAGGACTCAGATCTGAAGGCAATTATTTCTTTTGGTGGACTTGGAATCTTCGTTTGTCTACACTGTCCTCTTCACAGTGGAGTCTTTTTATTTCAGACCTACAAATTGTTTTTATATTTGTTGTCACAGTGTGACAATTTTTTTGTACAGTTGGTTTTAAGGTCTTCTCTGCCATTAGAGCCAGTAGGTTACAGCTATTGATGTAACTGTAGCTGCAATTTTTGTGCAGGACTGAGAAACACAATGCATTATTTATTGCGGAATCATTGCTGCTAAATAACTACTGTCTGTTTATTTAACACAACAGTTGAATGCCTGAAGAAGTTGCAGTGGCTTTATTATACGTGAATGCATCTGTTTCTCCTCACAAATTGTTTTACTGCTGCAATTTTTCTTTGTTTTTAAAATTAAACTGCAGTGTTTCCTGGAATGTAAATCCAGCTTTGCTTAACAGTAAAATAAGTGAGCCAACTTGAACACTCTTACATTCATGCTATATAATTTTTTTATTGAACATTGGCAAATAGTGTAGTAAGAAATTGATAAGCACATTATGTTTAGGAAAGCATGTGATGCAGAAGTTGATTCAAGCAAGTGAATATCTGACATTTTGGGGATCTCGTATTAAATACCAGTAAATTAAAGCACCAAAATTATTTATTTTTATTTTTCCTCATTTTAGAAATATTTCCTGCATATTATTGGATATTTGTATACTAATACACTTACCTATTTTACATCGTGCTTTAATTTAGTTAAAACTAAACCATACAAGTCCAGTCAAACATCAGAGGTCTTGTTTTGTTTATTTGTTTTAAATACAATTCTTTTATTAGAATGGATGATCATTGGGGAACAGTTTTATTTCATTTGGGAGCTGTGTGTGTGTGTTTTAATAACATTCACTTGGAATCAGTTGAAAGCTGTAATATGTTTTTGAAATGAGCCATGCTAAATACAAATGAGAGAAATGAGAACTTGGAAGATTGTTTTAAAGCATTATAGATATTATCTGTTTACCAGAGGTAGTAAATATTACAGTTTTAATTATGCATCTTTTTGAACATCATAAATACACCTTGGTGTTGGTAACAGTGTTTTAAGCATTTGTGTTCACTTTTAAGGACTGTTTGTTTAGTGCATCTTACCAACTGCAAATCTTAATTGCGATATTTTGAAATGGTCATGTAAATTTTGGGCTTATATATCATGAAAATAGTCATAACTTAATTCTTTTCCTGACATTCACTGTAAAACATTCAGGGGTCCTACCATTTCTGTTCAGGAAATCTTGTAGTTTATTGTTATTTAACAGTATTAAGTGAATTTTTGTATATTTCATTTTAATTTTATTTGTGAATAGTGATTGTGGCATGTTTGGGGTGTTATTTTAATATTTCATAATACTGAAATTTTAATTTTTTAAGAAAAATTTTCTGGAAGAAACAGATTCATGTGTAATGGTGAATATTGGACCACTACTGCTTTTCACATTTGTAAATTGGTTTTATGTTAAACCCTGTAGCCTAACAAACTGCTGTTATTTCTAACTGACAGATATGTATTAATATTGTACTTTGAAGGTTATAAATATTATGTGAAAATTCCTCCATTTTGTTTTGAAATTTATAATAACAAAATCTTCATGTTGTTAAAATGTGGTTTTGTTGAGTCACAGTTCTTTCTTGGGGAAGAAGGCTGTGCAGAATGTGCAGATCTTTTTTTTTTCAATTTTATTTATTTATTTTTATGCAGCAGGTTCTTTTTAGTTATCTATTTTATACATGTTAGTGTATATATGTCAATCCCAATCTCCCAATTCATCACACCACCCCCACCCCACTTTCCCCTCTTGGTGTCCATACGTTTGTTCTCTACATCTGTGTCTCTATTTCTGCCTTGCAAACCGGTTCATCTGTACCATTTTTCTAGATTCCACATATATGCATTAATATATATTTGTTTTTCTCTTTCTGACTTACTTCACTCTGTATGACAGTCTCTAGATCCATCCATGTCTCTACAACTGACACAATTTCGTTCTTTTTTATGGCTGAGTAATATTCCATTGTATATATTATCACATCTTCTTTATCCATTCTTCTGTCAGTGGGCATTTAGGTTGCTTCCGTGACCTGGCTATTGTAAATAGTGCTGCAGTGAACATTGGGGTACATGTGTCTTTTTGAATTATGGTTTTCTCTGGGTATATGCCCAGTAGTGGGATTGCTGGGTCATGTGGTAATTCTATTTTTAGTTTTTTAATGAACCTCTGTACTGTTCTCCATAGTGGCTGTATTAATTTACATTCCCACCAACAGTGCAAGAGGGTTCCCTTTTCTCCACACCCTCTCCAGCATTTGTAGTTTGTAGACTTTCTGATGATACCTTTTCTAACCAGTGTGAGGTGATACCTCATTGTAGTTTTGATTTGCATTTCTCTAATAATTAGTGTTGTTGAGCATCTTTTCATGTGCCTCTTGGCTATCTGTTTGTCGTCTTTGGAGGAATGTCTGTTTAGGTCTTCTGCCTATTTTTTGATTAGTTGTTTGTTTTTTTAATATTGAGCTGCATGAGCTGTTTCTATATTTTGGAGATTAATCCTTTGTCCGTTGATTCATTTGCAAGTATTTTCTCCCATTCTGAGGACCTTTTCGTCTTGTTTCCTTTGCTGTACAAAAGCTTTTAAGTTTCATTAGGTCCCAGTTGTTTATTTTTGTTTTTATTTCCATTACTCTAGGAGGTGGGTCAAAAAAGATCTTGCTGTGATTTATGCCAAAGAGTATGCTTCCTATGTTTTCCTCTAAGAGTTTTATAGTGTCCAGTGTAAGACTGGACATTTAGGTCTTTAATTCTTTTTTTTAATTAATTTACTTTTGGCTGCGTTGAGTCTTCGTTGCTGCGTGCGGGCTTTCTCTAGTTGTGGTGAGCGGGGGCAACTGTTCGTTGTGGTGTGCGGGCTTCTCATTGCAGTGGCTTCTCATTGCGGAGCACGGGCTCTAGGCACACAGGCTTCAGTAGTTGTGGCACACAGGCTCAGTAGTTGTGGTTCGTGGGCTCTAGAGCACAGGCTCAGTAGTTGTGGTGCACAGGCTTAGTTGCTCCGCAGCATGTGGGATCTCCCCAGACCAGGGCTTGACCGTGTTCCCTGCATTGGCAGGCGGATTCTTAACCACTGCGCCACCTGCGAAACCCTTTAATCCATTTTGAGTTTATTTTTATGTATGGTGTTAGGGAGTGTTCTAATTTCAGTCCTTTACATGTAGCTGTCCAGTTTTCCCAGCACCACTTATTGAAGAAACTGTCTTTTCTCCATTGTATATCCTTGCTTCCTTTGTCATAGATTAGTTGACTATAGGTGTGTTGGTTTAACTCTGGGCTTTCTATCCTGTTCCATTGATCTATATGTCTGTTTTTGTGCTAGTACCATATTGTCTTGATTACTGTAGCTTTGTAATATAGTCTGAAGTAAGGGAGTCTGATTCCTCCAGCTCCATTTTTTTTCCCCTCAAGATGGCTTTCGCTCTTCGGGATCTTTTGTGTCTCCATACAAATTTTAAGATTTTTTTGTTCTGTAAAAACTACCATTGGTAATTTGATAGAGATTGCATTGAATCTGTAGATTGCTTTGGGTAGTATAGTCATTTTCACAATATTGATTCTTCCAATCCAAGAACATGATATATCTCTCCATCTGTTTGTGTTATCTTTGATTTCTTTCATCAGTGTCTTATAGTTTTCTGCATACAGGTCTTTTACCTCCTTAGGTGGGTTTATTCTTAGGTATTTTATTCTTTTTGTTGCAGTGGTGAATGGGATTATTTCCTTAATTTCTCTTTCTGATCTTTTGTTGTTAATGTATAGGAATGCAAGAGGTTTCTGTGTATTAATTTTGTATCCTGCAACTTTACCAAATTCATTGATTAGGTCTAGTAGTTTTCTGGTGGCATCTTTTTTTTTTTTTTTAACTTTATTCATTTTGGCTGTGTTGGGTCTTTGCTGCGGGCAGGCTTTCTCTAGTTGCAGCAAGCAGGGGCTACTCATCGCGGTGGCTTCTCTTGTGGAGCACGGGTTCTAGGCACGTGGGTTTCAGCAATTGTGGCATGCAGGCTCAGTAGTTGTAGCGCACGGGCTTAGTTGCTTCATGGCATGTGGAATCTTCCCGGACCAGGGCCTGAACCCATATCCCCTGCATTGGCTGGCAGATTCTTAACCACTGCGCCAGTAGGGAAGCCCTCTGGTGGCATCTTTAGGATTATCTATGTATAGTATCATGTCATCTGCAAATAGTGAGTTTTACTGCTTCTTTTCCAATTTGTATTCCTTTTTCTTCTATGATTGCTGTGGCTAGGACTTCCAAAATTATGTTGAATAATAATATCAAGAGTGGACACACTTGTCTTGTTCCTGATCTTAGGGGAAATGCTTACAGTTTTTCACCACTGAGAATGATGTTTGCTGTGGGTTAGTCATATATGGCTTTTATTATGTTGAGGTAGGTTCTCTCTATGCCCGCTCTCTGGAGAGTTTTTTATCATAAATGGGTGTTGAATTTTGTCAAAAGCTTTTTCCGCTTCTATTGAGATGATCATATGGTTTTTATTCTTCAGTTTGTTAATATGGTGTATCACATTGGTTGATTTGTATATATTGAAGAATCCTTGCATCCCTGGGATAAATCCCACTTGATATGGTATATGATCCTTTTAGTGTGTTGTCGGAATCTGTTTGCTAGTATTTTGTTGAGGATTTTTGTATCTATATTCATCAGTGATATTGCTCTGTAATTTTCTTTTTTTGTGGTATCTTTGGTTTTGGTATCAGGGTGATGGTAGCCTCGTAGAATGAGTTGGGAGTGTTCCTTCCTCTGCAGTGTTTTGGAAGAGTTTGAGAAGGATGGGTGTTAGCTCTTCTCTAAATGTTTGATAGAATTCACCTGTGAAGCCATCTGGTCCTGGACTTTTGTTTGTTGGGAGAGTTTTAATCACAGTTTCAGTTTCATTACTTGTGATTGGTCTGTTCATATTTTCTATTTCTTCCTGGTTCAGTCTTGGAAGGTTATACTTTTCTAAGAATTTGTCCATTTCTTCCAGGTTGTCCATTTTATTGGCATAGAGTTGCTTGTAATAGTCTCTTATGATGCTTTGTATTTCTGCAGTGTCTGTTGTAACTTCTCTTTTTTCGTTTCTAATTTTATTGATTTGAGTCTTCTCCCTCTTTTTCTTGATGAGTCTGGCTAAAGAATTATCAATTTTGTTTATCTTCTCAAAGAACCAGCTTTTAGTTTTATTGATCTTTGCTATTGTTTTCTTTGTTTTTATTTCATTTATTTCTTCTCTGGTCTTTATGATTTCTTTCCTTCTACTAACTTTGGGTTTTGTTTGTTCTTCTTTCTCTAGTTCCTTTATGTGTAAGATTAGATTGTTTATTTTAGATTTTTCTTGTTTCTTGAGGCATGTTTGTATAGCTATAAACTTCCCTCTTAGAACTGCTTTTGCTGCATCCCATAGGTTTTGGATCGTCATGTTTTCGTTGTCATTTCTATCTAGGTATTTTTTGATTTCCTCTTTGATTTCTTCAGTGGTCTCTTGGTTATTTAGTAATGTATTGTTTTGCCTTCTTGTGTTTGTATTTTTTACGTTTTTTCCCCTGTAATTGATTTCTAATGTCATAGCGTTGTGGTCGGAAAAGATGCTTGATATGATTTCAGTTTTCTTAAATTTACCAAGGCTTGATCTCTGACCCAAGATGTGATCTATCCTGGAGAATGTTCCCTGTTCACTTGAGAAGGAAGTGTAATCTGCTGTTTTCGGATGGAATGTCTTATAAATATCAATTAAATCTATCTGGTCTTTTGTGTCATTTAAAGCATGTGCTTCCTTATTAATTTTCTGTCTGGATGATCTGTCCATTGGTGTAAATGAGGTGGTAAAGTCCCCCACTATTATTGTGATACTGTCAATTTCCTCTTTTATAGTTGTTAACATTTGCCTTATGTATTGAGGTGCTCTTATGTTGGGTGCATATATATTTATAATTGTTATATCTTATTCTTGGATTGATCCCTTGGTCATTATGTAGTGTCCTTCCTTGTCTCTTGTAACATTATTTTAAAGTCTGTTTTATCTGATATGAGTACTGCTATTCCAGCTTTCTTTTGATTTCCATTTGCATAGAATATCTTTTTCCATCCCCTCACCTTCAGTCTGTATGTGTCCCTAGGTCTGAAGTGGGTCTCCTGTGGACAGCATATATATGGGTCTTGTTTTTGTATCCATTCAGCCAGCCTCTGCCTTTTGGTTGGAGCATTTAATCCATTCACATTTAAGGTAATTATCAATATGTATGTTCCTATTACCATTTTCTTAATTGTTTTGTTTTTGTTTTTGTAGGTCCTTCTCTTGTGTTTCCCACTTCTTAGAGAAGTTCCTTTAGCATTTGTTGTAGAGCTGGTTTGGTGGTGCTGAATTCTCTTAGCTTTTGCTTGTCTGTAAAGCTTTTGATTTCTCCATTGAATCTGAATGAGATCCTTGCTGGGTAGAGTAATCTTGGTTGTAGGTTCTTCCCTTTCATCACTTTAAATATATCATGGCACTCCCTTCTGGCTTGTAGAGTTTCTGCTGAGAAATCACCTGTTAACATTATGGGAGTTCCCTTGTATGTTATTTGTCAGTTTTCCCTTGTTGCTTTTAATAATTTTTCTTTGTCTTTAATTTTTGTCAATTTGATTACTGTGTGTCTCGGCGTGTTTCTCCTTGGGTTTATCCTGCCTGGGACTCTCTGTGCTGCCTGGACCTGGGTGGCTATTTCCTTCCCCATGTTAGGGAAGTTTTCAACTATAATCTCTTCAGATATTTTCTCGGGTCCTTTCTGTCTCTCTTCTCCTTCTGGGACCCCTATAATGTGAATGTTGGTGCATTTAATGTTGTCCCAGAGGTCTCTTAGGCTGTCTTCATTTCCTTTCATTCTTTTTTCTGTAGTCTGTTGCATGGCAGTGAATTCCACCATTCTGTCTTCCAGGTCACTTATCCATTCTTCTGCCTCAGTTATTCTGCCATTGATTCCTTCTAGCATATTTTTCATTTCAGTTATTGTGTTGTTCATCTCTGTTTGTTCTTTACTTCTTCTAGGTGTTTGTTCTTTAATTCTTCTAAGTCATTGTTAGATTTCTTGCATCTTCTTGATCTTTGCCTCCATTGTTTTCCCAAGGTCGTGGATCGTCTTCACTGTCATTATTCTGAATTCTTTTTCTGGAAGATCGCCTATCTCCACTTCATTTAGTTGTTTTTCTGGGGTTTTATCTTGTTCCTTCATCTAGTACATAGCCCTCTGCCTTTTCATCTTGTCTGTCTTTCTGTGAATGTGGTTTTTGTTCCACAGGCTGCAGGATTGTAGTTCTTCTTGCTTCTGCTGTCTGCTCTCTGGTGGATGAGGCTATCTAAGAGGCTTTTGCAAGCTTCCTGATGGGAGGGACTGGTGGTAGGTAGAGCTGGCTGTTGCTCTGGTGGGCAGAGCTCAGTAAAACTTTAATGCACTTGTTTGCTGATGGATGGGGATGAGTTCCCTCCCTGTTGGTTGTTTGGCCTGAGGTGACCCAGCACTGGAGCCTACTGGGCTCTTTGGTGGGCCTAATAGCAGACTCCAGTAGGATTTATGCCAAGCAGTACTTCCAGAACTTCTGCTGCCAGTGTCCTTGTCGCCACGGTGAGCCTCAGCCACCCCCTGCCTCTGCAGGAGACCCTCCAACAGTAGCAGGTAGGTCTGGTTCAGTCTCCTATGGGGTCACTGCTCCTTCCCCTAGGTCCCAGTGCACACACTACCTTGTGTGTGCCCTCCAAGAGTGGAGTCTCTGTTTCCCCTAGTCCCGTTGAAGTCCTGCAGTCAAATTCTGCTAGCCTTCAAAGTCTGATTCTGTGGGAATTCCTCTTCCCGTTGCCAGACCCCCAGGTTGGGAAGCCTGACGTGGGGTTCAGAAACTTCACTCCAGTGGGTGGACTTCTGTGGTGTAATTGTTCTCCAGTTTGTGAGTCACCCACCCACCCAGCGGTTATGGGGCTTGATTTTATTGCGATTGCACCCCTCCTACCGTCTCACTGCTGCTTCTCGTTTGTCTTTGGGTGTGGGGTATCTTTTTTGGTGAGTTCCAGTGTCTTCCTGTCGATGATTGTTCTAGCAGTTAGTTGTGATTCTGGTGCTCTCACAAGAGGGAGTGAGCGCACGTCCTTCTACTCTGCCATCTTGAACCAATCTCTGGGATCATTTTCTCTTAATGGGTCTCCTTAAGATGATGAAGTCTCACTGTGTCAATGGCAATTAATTTATAATTGTGCTGGCCATTCATTTAATAATCTTTACTGTAATTTTATAGGATAGCACTTTTAAGTATCATTGTCAGATTTTTCATTTCATTCATGATATATTTGTTGGGAATTTGACATAGTTATCCATTTGTTTGATTCTTGCATGTAAAAGGTGAAGAACTGTATCCAGCAGTTACATAAAATTGTTCTTCCTAGGAAAAGCTGGGGATGTTTCTTCATTTTACTAAGAAATTTGATTTTTTTTGATACTTGAGCACCATTCAGATTCTGAAAACTTTGCAGTGAAGACAATTGAAACTCAGAAATATTGAACCTTGAACACGTGATTCATCTTAAACTGACAAGGTTCTTAAAGGTAAGAGAGGATGCCTTTTTGTTTTCCTTCCAAGTGATGTTGTTAACACACTGAATATGTTACTCTATATATAGAAGTGGCTGCATTCTATTTGGTGCTTTATCAGCTTACATTTGAGAGAGTACTTGTTAACATGTTATAATGATCTTTTTGACCCAAGACAGTTCATGTGATTGTTTTTTGTGTGTGTGTTTTTGTTTTTACTATTTTTTAAAATTGTGGTAAAATACATATAACATAAAATTTGCCGTTTTTATACTTTGTAAGTATACAGTTCAGTGGCATTAATTATTACGTTCACAGTGTTGTAAAGCATTTACCACAGTCGAGCTCCAAAATTTTTCGTCACTCCAGACAGAAACTTTGTACCCATTAAGATTTAACCCCCACCCTCCCACGTTTTCCCCTTTCCCCAGCTCTTGGGTAACCTCTCATATATTGTGGATTGGCCAAAAAGTTCGGTTGGGTTTTTCTGTAAGACGTTATACAGAAAAACCTGAACGAAGTTTTTGGCCAATCCAATACTTTTTGTCTCTATGAATTTGCTTATTCTAGATATTTCATGTAAGTGGAATCATAGCACACTTGTTTTTTTGTGTCTGGCTTATTTCACCTGCATGATGTTTTCAAGGTTCATCCATGTTGTAGCATGTGTCAGAACTTCATCTGTTTTCATGCCTGAATAACGTTGTACGACTATACAACATTTGCTTATCCACTCATCTGTTGATAGACACTGTTTTTTTTCCATTTTTGGCTGTTGTAAATAATGTCACTATGAACACTGGTATACAAGCATCTGTTTGAACCCTTGTTTTCAATTCTTTGGGTTTTATATACCTAGGAGTGGAATTGTTGGGTTAGTTAGTAATTTTATGTTTAACTTTTTGAGGAACCGCCAAACTGTTTTCTACAGTGACCGTACCATTTTACATTCTCAGTAGTAATATATGACGTCCAGTTTCTCCTCGTCCTTGCTTTTTAAATTTTCTCCCATTATATTCATTCTAATAGCTGTGAAGTGGTTTCTCATTGTGGTTTTGATTTGCATTTTCCTAATGACTGGGTGTTAAGCAGCTTTTCATGTGTTTACTGGCCATTTGTATATCTGCTTTAGAGAAATGTCTATTCAAGTCCTTTGCCCTTTTTAAAATTTGGTTGGATGTCTTTTTGTTGTTGAGTTGTAGGAGTTCTTTATATATTCTAGATTAGACCCTTATGAGGTATATGAGTTGTAATTATTTTCTCCTGTGGGTTGTGTTCACTTTCTTGATGATGTCCTATTGATATATACAGAAGTTTTTAATTTTAATGAAGTCCAGTTTATTTTTTCTTTTGTTGCCTCTGGTGTTGGTGGCATATTTAAGTTGGTATTGCCAAATCCAAGAACATGAATATTTTCCCCCATTTTAAGAGTTTTAGTTTTAGCGCTTACATTTAGGGCCTTGATCCATTTTGAATTAATTTTTGTCTGTGGTGTAAAGTGAATGTCCAACCTTATTCTTCTGCATATGAGTATGTAGTTTTCCTAGCCCTACTTGTTGAAAGAACTGTCTCTTTCCCACTGGATGGTCTTGGCATCCATGTTGAAAATTAGTTGACCATAGGTATGAGGGTTTATTTCAGGGCTCTCAATTCTGTTCTCTCAGTCTACATCTCTGTCCTTCTGCCAGTACCGCAATGTTTTAATTAATTGTAGCTTTATAAGTTTTGAAATCAAGAAGTGTAAGTCCTCCACCTTTGTTTTCCTTTTTCAAGATTGTTTTGTATATTCAAGGTTCCTTGAAATTCCATGTAAATTTTAGGATGGGATTTTCTATTTCTGGGGAAAATAAGTTTCTTTGGGATTGTGACAGGAATTGCATTGAATTGGTAGATCACTCTCGGTAGTATTGTGATCTTAACAATATTAAGTGCTCTAATCCATGAACGTGGGATGGCTTTAATTTCTTGATATTATTTGTAGCTAAAAGAATAAATGGTAATTTCGTTTTTCCCATTCTCCTTACCTCCCTATGTCAGTACAGAATGACAGATAGAACTTCATATTTAAGAGATCACAGGACCACTTTTCAAATCCATTCCCTTCCACCCAACTCAACCTCAATAAGTATATTTGTTTCCTTAAATATCTGTGTTTAAATAAGATTTATATATACATAGTGTGTCTCGATGTGCAATATTTAGCTAGATAACAATTCATTTTCCAACTTACACACTATAGAATGGTGGAATTTGGATCATCCCAAGTAAATGGAAGTAAACCAATCCACTTGCCTCTTCACACCTTTTATCACAAAGTATTTATTGAACAAAAATAACAGTAAAAATGATACATATATGAAAGTTGAATGAAGATTTGCAGTCATAGAAAAGATGTGTACAAAGAGACCAACGTTTAGGTTATAGTTCTATAAAACTTTACCATACACAGCATTTTAACACTGATCAAGCAAACATATAAAAAGGGGGAAACAAAGTTATTTCTTATGTTTTTTGAAACCTATTTTCTGACTAAAATAATTGTTTAGAAAAACAAACCAACCAACCCAACACACAGAATGAGTCAGAGCTGTAAGTGTTATACTTCAATACCTCCATTTCTCTATTTGTGTTATAGTGAGTTTTTTGATCCATCAAAAATTATTGTATTTTTCCATTTCTAATAAGTGGAGCTAGAGTGTATGTTAATCATAGTATTTGGAGGAAGGGAGTACAAGAATCAGATTTACATTCAACATTTACATTTAAAATAATATTTTTGGTTGAGGTTTTTGCACATTGACTTAGTTTCTCTGTAAGAATCTTGAATTTGAGGTGTGCTCTTATCTGACAAAACAGGGTTTTTTTTTTTTTAATGCTCTTTTTTTGTTTTTTTCTACCTAGCATACAGTTTTGGACCAGTAGTTACCTATAGCCAGGCATGGGGAACTAGAACTGGGCTGAGCAGCAATCATTGTTCTACCTTTAATGAACTCTGTAGCCTTAGGCAACGCCCACTTCTCCTGTGCAGTTGTCCTTAACTGGAAATGGTGGTTGGATGCATTCTCAAAGGCCTCTTCTAACATTTTATGTTTGGTGAATACCAGTCCCCTGGACCAGCTCTTTTATTTTAAATGTACAGAATTATCCTTAGCCTATAAGGGAGTGACAGTAGTGTCTATTTGGAGATTTTTGGAACCAGGCCCATTATTTTATATTCAAAGATGCATATTGGAGTGTTTGGATTTTTTCCCCCAGATAAGGGCATATACATCCCCAAACACAGAGATGCTCAATTCCAATTGAAAATCTCACTTTGTAAGTGTCAAAACAAAATTTTAGACTTCCTGAAAATTCAAGAAATATTTGTTTTGGCAACCTTTATTTTTTACCCTTTCTCATAATCCCTGCCATTTAATGCCTCATTTGGGTCAATGAATTATTTAGCCACATTTCAAATTGGTTTCTGTTATAGTTAAGGATGATAATTAACTTAATCTTGAATTGGAAGCACTGGGCACTTTCCAGTTCTTTTATCTTACATTAGAACTTTACTACTTCATATACAGAGTGGCACTGTAGACTAGTGCCTGGTGATTTTTTGAAGGAACAGAAAATATGTTTCTATTATCACTGCTCTAAACTACACTGCACAGAAGAATTTACTGCTGAATATTCCAAATTGTTAAATAATCAGTTCAGTTCCACAATGATGAGGCTCCTGAAGAATTTTATATTTATCAGTTTTCCTTCATTCTCACCATAAACAGTAATACATAAAGCAGTGTATCCTACACCTCTCAATTTCCACAAGCAAGGCTATACCTATACACATGAAGACACCTGGTGTTACAAAATTGTTTCTTTGTTATTTGTATTTATAACCAGTCTGTGAACCTCTTCCAAAGCATAGGATTTTTAAATGTTAATTATAGTTTCTGGGGTTTAGAGAAACCCTAACATAATGATACAGTAAATGCATCAGAGAGGTATGATTCTCTATGGAAAACTGGGAGAACCAGGTTAATTTTTTTAAACAAGACTGTGCTAAACTAGGAAATATTCCAGGGGCATGTATAGAGTGAACTTTATAGCTTTCCATCTCAGGTTTTTGTTTGGAAGGAGTCTAAAAGATTGTAAACAGGAAGCTAGCCTTTCAACGTTCATTTCTCAAAAAATGCACTTTAGAATATTTTCTTTTATGAAAGTTTATTGTCTAAATATGGCTTTTTTCTTATAAAAACATTACTTGGACATTATATTCACTGAATTTCAGTTCAAAAGAGGTTCTAAGGCAATTCTCATACAGTTGAAAGCAAAAAAGAATATGAATCTGCTTTCATATTGCCTACTTGTGAAAAATAATGAAATTCCACTAGAGAGCTGTTTGATACTAATTTTTGTCTTTCAAACAATTTCTCTTAATACTAAAAAATATATAAATCATTTACATTAAACTAAATGCAAAGGAAGGCACAGCTGGTTATAGTGTATATAAGCACAGTTCAGCATATGCAGAATTAAAGAGGAAAAAAGCTTCACATCCTTATTAGTTACATTGAAAACCATTAAGAAAAGTTCTTCACTGTCAACAGTGTTCAACACTTAAGAGCTAAGAAGATATAAAAAACAAAAACATTAAAATTCACTTAATGCAAAACAGATTTTCATATATACTTGAATATAAAAAAGTTTTTAAAATGGTAACATAAATCTAGACCATCCATGTTATGAAAAGTGCAAACCAAATTAACAGACGGGTTTCACAACGTCCTTCTCACGACACAGGTAAACTAGCCCATGGGGACAAATTTGTTTCATCAGTTAATGAGTCTTTAATCGTGGCCAGATGTCATCAGGATTTCTGAGAGTTCGAAGAAAGCAGTACTGGAGAAGCAGCTCTGTCCAGACTGGGGATTGGCACTGGCATGTGGCCATTAAGCAGTGTAGGGAACTGTAGTGGACAAAAGATTTTTTAAAATAGTTATTGCAAATCCATCGGGACGACCTGCGTTCTTTACATTCCTACACAGACCACAGTGGATCAGTTCTCTCATCACCCCTGTGATTGATAGAGGTCAGTTGCCAATTATTTTACAGAATGTGTGATTGGAAGATGACAATGAAATCAAGGTTACATACAGCAAACAGAGGCTAAGGCTTAGAAAATGTCCCTAATTATTTTATGTGCCTAAGCTACTAGAAAAAAATATGTACTTTATATGTTGCTAAAGTATGTTCTAATACTATTTCTAAAAGATTCCAATCTATTCAGAATGATAATTTGCTTTAAATATTAAGAAAAATTAATTTTGAAAACCAGGAAACTGCCTCTTTGCATGTAAATCAGTAACTTCTCATACTGTATTTTGAAATTGGCTGTCAGTTTTCCAGAGTACTACAATGATGCTTCTCGGTAACTGTTAAAAATGAGGAAGGTTCTTATCTTTAAAGATATTATTTTCTAAATCTTTTAAGTACTATTTCTAATTAAAATGATAAACAATATCAAACTGAGTAGAGAGATCACCCATAAGTGCCAAAACTTAAGGACTAAAGTTAATTTCTGTCTTGTTGGTAACTAGGATGATAAATAGGACAAAGGTATATGATTTGATACTTTTCAGGTCTAAAATACAGCAGCTATACTCCCATTTAATTTTAACAAAATAATTAAAGACCTTTTAAAACTGTTGGAAACTAGGTTTTCATTGTCCAGGATGATATGTGTCACAATGCTCCTCTCCTGGGCTGTCTTCTAGTTTAATTCCTATTTAGTCTAGATAAGCTGAATGTTAAACTTCACTTCATCAGTAAGTATCAAACTACAGAGCCAGGCATGTGTTAGAAGTACAATATTTGTAGAACAAGTAAATATATTTTTGCAATTTTCAGGCTGTTTCAGTAATTGTTGTGTGTCTAGTCCCTTACAGTTTATCAGTGGTTGTCATTTCATTTGATATCTAGAGCCTATAAAAGTTCAGTTATCCCCATTTTATGGATAAAAAAACGGATTTTAGTTAAGTTCTGATTGGCTGAAGGTCATAGCTTAGAAGCAGTAAAGCCAAGTTTAAACTCTGACTGAAGGATACTGTGCTTTCTGTACCAAACTGCCCAACTTATTTTTGTCAGGGGTTGGGGGATGGTGCTCTTTAATTACTATTCCAGTTTCTTTAATGGTTATATTCAAGGTTTTTGTATCTTTCCTGACACTTGGAATTTTAATGTTACATAGAATTTTCTCCGTTTCAGCTGGGTTATCAAGTCTATTTGCATTTAGCTTATACTCTTTTTATTTAAGGCGTGCTCCTAACCACTATTCCCATTGATTAAGAGTGAACATTGGAAGAACAGATTTTGAATTTTCATTCTTTGAGTTTATTTACATCTTCTCTCAGTTTTTGTCCATCTTATTGGTATTTTCAAAAGTATCAGCTTTTGGTTTTGTTACTGATTTCTGTCCTGTGCTCTTTATTTCTATACACTCAGTTGTCATAGTTTCTTCTTGGTTAGCCTGGCTTTTCTGACATATTTCATAGTCCCCTTTATTGCCCCACCCCGCCAAATCATCCACACACAGTCCCTTTTCTTAAATTACAGCATTCCCCAACTTTTGTCCTCAGCCTTCCTTTCTCCTATACTGGACTCAACAAACATTTCCTGATGTCAGTTAGATATCCCCACCAATGCCTCTTCCCCACTCACTCTTACGTCAAGAAGAGTGGTGGTAAGGAGCTCAACCCTAAACATGAATCAGGGCTCTGCCACTTATTAACATGTGATCTTGGGTAAGTTGAGCAACATCTCTGGGCCTTAGTTATCTTTTCTTTTTCTCGTGAAATTGGTTATATTTTCAAATAGAACTACTGGGACTATTAAATTAAAAGCCATGAAAAATGTCTGGTATACAGCAGCCCTCAAAAAAATGGTAACTGTTGTTATCAGTAGCATTCCCAGTCTTCTAATCACTGAGTAATCCTTGCCTCTTCCTAATTTTCACTACCTACTTCTTACACTCAACTAAGTCATCCTCTCAATTTTACCTCTGGAATGTCTTCTAAATATACTACTGTTTTCAACTGTTCTTATCTAAAAGATGATTCTTCCCTCAGAATTTGGAATAGTATAAATTTCCTCATGTTTTCCTGCCCCTTACGCTTTCTCTTCTGTCCTTTCTCCACACTGTGATATCAGCGCTATCTTTCTAAAATAGAGATGTTATGCTATTTCCAGCTTAAAAAGCCTTCCATGGTTATCACTTAACAACTCCTTGGTAATACTATTCAAATCCCACAGCTGCTTTTCCAACCAGTCTCCTATCACCCAGTTCCTTCCAGAACAGACTATGTACTTTCATATCCAAATGATACAGATCTATTCATTTAGAATATACTTTGCCAAAATCCTGTCCCTTCTTCCTAGCTCAGGTGACACTTCTGCCTTGGAGCTTCTGTCCAGTCCCCAGCTGGAAAGAGCTACTCCTATTGGGTTCCTGTAGCACTTTGTTTACACATCTATTATTCACATATTGTATATCCCCACAGTCCCTGCCTCAGAGCATTGCAAATATTTGCTGGGTTAGATTTGTTGAATTAAAAATTACAGAAAACATTCTCAATTGAAAATTACCTTGTTTCAAGATATAGCTGTACCGACTAGGTGTATTCCAAATCTGATCAAAACCTGTTTCAGAAGTGGAACAGACATCCTAAAGACAAGCTTAAAATGCCAAACAGTCCAGTTGTAACCCATCTCTATTTATAAATCAAGGTTGTATATTTAGATTTAGCACAATGTCTTTGGCGTCTCTCTCTTCACTAAAACGTGTCTAGATTCCAAAGCATACCTCTTCTAGAAAGGGTAATATATCTTCACTCTCCTTCCCTTAAAATTTTCAGTATCTGCTCTCAATTACTATAGTAATATCAGGGGACCTTCTGTGCCAAAACCCCTCAGCTCTGTTAACTGTTACCCTAAGGATTCTGATCTTTTCTAATCATCATAGCAGGAAATCTGCCAGCCTCATTTAAAACTTACTATAGGCCAAGTCTAATTTGTTTCCTCCTCTAACACATTCACATAGCATATGTGATAGAGGCTTGCTATTTTTAAAGAAACTTATTTTCATTAGTTTAAAAAGGGGTACTGTTGATAGTAATCTGAATTCTGAAACCCATCATTTGAAATGTCTAATTATTAAAAATCAAATTATTCTTCTTCTTACCATGTTGTTTACCATTTTCAAAACTGCTAATTTCAGCTTTCACCAGCTCAATGCTCTTATCATAGGAAGAGTAATAATACTTTAAAAGGTACAAAATTGCTTTTCCTTAGTCTCATGGATCCCAATCCCAAAAAGAGGGCCCAAGGCCATGTGACCTGTCAGCCATCCAAACCTGGTTGCACTTTCCTTTTCAGGAATTGTTTTGCATGGTTCCAGGAGAAGAGGACAGGTCCAGTTTGTGAAATCAAAATTCTGAGCAGGTAGCCTTTAAATGCAGCATTTCTTCTGCAGAATTCTAAATGTCAATTAGGAACCACTGGTCCTCAGTGGTTCTCAAAGTGTGGTTCCTGGAGCAGCAGCATCACTAGGAACTTGAAAGAATGTTTTTATCAGGCCCCATCCTAGGCCTTCTGAATCAGAAACGGGGGGTGGGGCTCAGCAAACTGCATTTTAACACAGCTGATTCTGTTGCACGTTAACTTTGAGAACCACTGGTCTACAGTAGTGACTGAAGAGGAGGGATATGCCTCTCTCTCAATTCCCAGAGCTCCTGATACCTTACTAATGTGTAGAATCACTATGGACACGAACCACTGTTCCTGTTGGGAGTAACGGGCTGGAAAAGGTTTAGTGTCTAAGGCAAGAGATCTCAAAGAACTCCCAACCAGTAGTTCTCCATGGCTTCCTTCGGAGGTCACCAAGCCCTGCACCAGTCAGGTGGCAGAATTCCCAGTAAGGAGGGAAGTAAGAGTCCGTTCATTATTCACAAGTATCTAGGGAAGCCTAGAGAGGCCCTGTGTTAGGTTCTAGGATTAGAGTAGTATTACAGTCCCTACCGCCATGGAGCTGGCTGTAGGTATGCACCATACAACTACTTTCTGCTCTACTCGGGAGCTCTCTGCTGCTCCCATCTGGAGACTTCCAGGAAATAAGGTGTTAGTTCCCCCACCAAAAGGTTCCTAATCTAAAACTTGCCTAATACTGCACTTGCTCACTGGTTTTTGCTCACTATTTCTAGTTTTTGTTTCCTTGCCTGAGTTAAAATGGCTAAGAATCACCACATTGGCTGTGCATGACCATATCCTCAATTTCTTGTGATGAGAAGAAGGGCCAGGAAGAGAAACCTGATTACTCCAGGGATACAGTCACATCATGACACCCTACCTCAACCCTATTAGGAAACCAGAGAAGCAAGACAGTAATCAAAACCTCTTTAGCTCCACCCTTCTCCCAATGAGACCCTAAATACCAGCATGTACAGCACATGGCACAGAAGTAGACACTAAACTTGACAAGCAAAATGAACAGCTCAGAAAAGCACTGGAGGCCTGATCTTTTTAACACTTAACTTTCTTAGACATCTCTTGATGAATTCTGAGGCATCCATTCTTTAGTCAGCCAGTGACACTTACTGTGTGCCAAGAAATGTGCTAGATGCCAGGCGCACACCACAGCAAACAAGATGGCCTCTTGAGGGCCCACAGTTTAGTGGGGAGATTGCGAGATGAATACAAAGTGGCAAGCGCTAGATGCAACGAGAGCAAAAGAACCACAACTAACTTGGGGTAAGCCGTGTTGGGGGGCGGGGGCAGACGTGGGATGCAGGGTGAATGAGACAGACCAGGCTAGAATCAGGTCAAGAGGGGGTTTGTACTTTATCCAGTTTCGCTTCATCCTGTCCCTAGGATCCCTCCTATACTACATTCACATATTCAAACAGTGACATCTTGGTCAGTGAGTAATCTTTGGGTCTCCAAGAGGAAATACTGATTTCCACACAATAGCAAGTGATGCTACTGCAGGATTCTAGTGTGGGAATGACTAACGAATGTGCTTACCTAGTACAGGGAGTTTTACAAGATAAAACAGCGGAGGCTTAATGCATTTTTAACCAAATGACCTGGAAGCTTTTTTTTTTTTTTTTTTTTTTGGAACAAGAACTTGATTCTGATACATAGAATTATGCAGGTAACTTTTCTATTACAGTTTGGAGAAGCTGTTCACTATTTTTCAATTTATTTTGTGATGTCACTATGTTGACTAATAGATTAGTATTTATTTGTATATTTTTATTTGTATTTATTAGTATTAGTCTTTTATGAGATTTTATAAAATACAATTAAAAATTTTTTTTCCTTAATAAGTTTCCAGTTTTCATAGTCAGTGAAAATATCCAAAACACTTCAAGAACTAACTGTTCTATTTATGGGTATCTGACATGAGAACTCCACCTCAGTGAAAATACAGTGGAGTTCAGTGCCTCTGAAGACAGCCTTTTGCAGCCACGTGAACGTGAATTCCTTTTGGAAACTTAAACAGTGAGCTCTGCCCTACATTTAGTGAAAATATTACCTTGCAGGATTTACTGGGGAAACACATCCCTTAGAAATTCCACATTTAAAAGTTTGTTTCCAAATGCTCACCTGGAACAGCGTGTTTGGCCCTTGCAGCCGGGCAGGACTCAGTGGAGCAACTGGACTAAGGCTGCTCCAGAAATGTATGCTGGACAGCAGTGGGCTCGGGGTCAGAAGCAATCCATTTGGTGTCTGGGAAAGAAGCACACACACAGTTTTTGATACAGGTATCACCTGACTCCAGCTGTGGTCAGTAGTGTGGCCAGGGGCATTAGCCACAAACCAAGAAACAAGCTTCACCATTTTAGGAAAATCTGACAACTTTGTTATTTCTGCAGGGCTGTGCAGCTTAATTTATTTCAATGCTAACTGTATGAGCAATTTTATAAAGGAAGAAAGTATGGAAACGTTACCTTCCTTAAGCATTCTAGTAGAAAACTCAGTTCCTAGCAACTTTTGTCCAGGTGCTCTTCAATCTGCTCCTCCTCACGCATTAAACAAGATTTATTGTACAAGTAAATGGGATCCCATGAAAGGGCTTTATTTTTTCTTATCTATATTTTCTTATTTTTCTACAGTGGACATCCATTCCTTTGGCTACACACACACACACACATTTTTTAAAGGGCCTCCCAAGCTTCACTTTCCCTATCAACAGCCCTTTAATACTTCAGGATCTGCTGCTAAAATATCCTGTAGCAGCTTCATCAAAAGCTCTGAACTGGGTTTTCCAGATTTCACTCCGGATATGGGGTTCATGAGAATTCATCTCCCTGGCAATGGTTTGGAGGGGGGAAAAAAAAAATCCTTTCTTGTCAGATTGGGTATAAAGCCAGAACTCTGGGTTTCCTGGGAGAGTGCCAAGGATTGCATTTGCTTGCATACACGCAGCAGGAGTCCTGGCCTGCAAGCCAGCCAGAGTGCAGAAGAAACAACACCTACCGCCCCAGCTGGCAAGTCTGCATAGCTTTTATTCTCAGCGGAGCCAAGCGCCCTGGCTAGGGTGGTTTTGTACCTTTGCTGACTAGGAGGGGCCCCTCGGTGGTTTTGTGATGTCAGTAAGGTGCTCTGTGTAGGAAGAACGACAGCAAGGGCGCCAGCATTTCAGATTGCATCATGCTAGATGCTGAAGTGTTCTTTTTTCCTAGAATTGGCCTTAACAGCTTCGTTTATTATCCAGAACATTTAGCTTAAACCTAAGTTGAAAGGTCTGCTCTGTTCAGTGGAAAGGAGACAAACATCCAAAGGTTCTCAAACAAGCTGCTGAAAAGACTCAAATTATTTGAGTCTTTGGTTCTACAGCATTTCCTACATATTGAATGACCTATGAGGTTACTAGGATAAATACTTGTTTTGGATAAGTTTCCCATTTGTTCTAATTCAAGGCAATTTCACAAACCTGCCAGGCCATCTGGCCTAACGGTTCAGGCTTAGTGGCTCCGCATGGGCTCTGCCAGGGTTCCAATCTCAGAACCACTACTTACTAGCCAGGTAACCTTTCTATGCCTCAGTTTCCTAATCTGCAAGACAGGGAGAAAAATGCCTGCTTTTTTTACATTACAGGATTGTTAGGAAGAATAAATGATCTATGTAAAGCTCTTAATATGTGCCTGGAGCAAATGCTCAGTAAGTGTTCAGGACTGTTATCATTAGTAATTAATTAAAAGTGTACTTGATGAACTGTATTTCACCTATTCATGGGAGAAATCCTCAACTGTATATGGAAAAGTACTTAATGTTCTGAAACAGACAAACCAACCTAGTCAGCTGGTGCTTTAAGGTTCCTCTCAGTCATGTTAGGGTCAAGTCCACAGCTCAGGTGATCTGAGAACTAGTATTTGCATGTTACTCTGAAGCCAGGTCCCAACCACAGTAAGCCACATTAACATTTACTAAAACCAATGTGTTCAGGGCCTCCTAGTTTACCTACCAATGAAGTCTCACAGCTCTAAAGAGACAGTGAATCTGCTAAACTACAAAACATAGCTAGCTCCCTTTCTCTCATCCATGGCCATAAATATATATCCATTTCTTTTTAATCCTCTGAGCAACATATGAGGTGTAGAATATATTTTCATAGTCTAAGATTCATACCCATGTCTGAATTTGAGATGTTTTGCATATTTGTTTCTAAGGGATACAGGATATACTCAGAATACAGTAGCCTTCTGTTTCTCATGTTAAATACATTCGAAATGTCTTCCATAATACATGCAAATAAATACTGTAAAATGACTTCATTTACTCCTCTCCCTCCCATTGCTGTTCTGCCTGAAGATCCTGTGGCCGTAGAGAAAAAAACTGGTTGGTTGCTCTTTTAGGGAAAATTCCTATAAAGCCTGGCCTGGGTTATCTCTGGTATCATGTGAGCTTTCACAGCCTCTCTCCACAAGCACCTTGAGTCATGGAGAGTAAGCTGAGCCCGAGGTAGAGGCTAAAGAAAGAAGCCACCAGCAAAACGCACGCTTCCTCTTCCTTCACTGAAGAATGTCTTAGCAAATGAGCTCTTCTGAATGGCAGATAGGGACTTATTGATCCTGGCACCTGCCAGGGAAGGGGATGCCCTAGGGCCTAAAGGCAATGGGTGTTCATTTTCAAGGGGAAAGACTCCTCTCAGGACCTCGTTTCATCCTCCCCACTCAGTTCTTCTTACACATAATACTGAGTCTTCTAGAAAGCCCTCATATTTGAGCTAAACCTGGTGAGCGAACATTGTCCAGACACACCCCTCCTGAGTGCCCTCCTCCTGGATCATGCCCTCTGACCATCAAAATGCCCCCCACCTCCTCAAAGGAGATTCCTGATTTCCCCTCAACCAGACGGCACAAACTCACCACCTTCTTTGCAAATCCAGCGTTTATGACACATCCATTTCTATCAACAGGAGCACCATTTACCCACTCGACAAATACTGACCGATACACAGTATGTATCAGGCGCCAGAGGAACAATGGTAAAACAAGACACTATCCCTGTACTCACAGCCCTGTCTACGACCCCGCATCCAGTCACTGAGGCGCAAAATGCCTTCCCCTCACCCCCTGCCACACCCTCTGGGCATGGCCTGTAGACACTTCCTGGAACTGACTCTCCTGTTTACCCCCTCATTTCCAGTCTTGCTGCATCCAAGCCCCTATCAACTTAGGTGGCACTCATCAACTGCCACCTAAAGCAGCCCAGCTGCCTCTGATCTCTCCCTTCCAATCTGTTCTGAGCACTGCCACTGAATCAATCCCCGTAAGACAGTGTGTTTAGTTTCAGGGAAAAAAAGAGTACAACCTCCTTGGCCATAATTCTAGGTACCCCCATAGCCTAGTTTCATGTGAAAGCCCCCCCCGCCGCCCCCCGCGCATGCCCCCACCCCCAGCTTTGGTTGAAGTGTCCTGAGCACCACACAATTCCAACCTACTCGTTCTTCAGCACTCATTCCAGAACTGTCCTGACCACTCAGCCCATGGTCCCCTGGGCTAGAGCCGTTCCACAAGTGATCGCACCTGCTTCTGCAGTTATTAACCATCCCTTGACCATCCCCAGACTCTCTCCTTAGCCCTAACTGCAGCTGGGTGTTTCCTCCTGAATGTCCTTCAGGCTCCTCAAACTCAACACAGCCCAAACCTGACCTGTAACCTTTCCCCATGAGCTTCTTTCCTTCCGTGAAACTCATACTCAACTTCTGGCTCTCCCCTAGCACCTCCACACCCATCACCAAGTCCTGTTGGTGGCAGTCCCTGTGTCCCCCAGAACCATCGCTTTTCGCCTCATGCCACTGTCACAGCCTTAGGTCCTCATTGTCTTTCACCTGGAATTTTACAGTCATATCCTAACTGCTTCCAGCCTCTCCCCTCCCTAATCCACGTCATCAGGATGGTTTCTAAAACACAATTCTCAACTATGTCACTCAGGCTCCATCTTCCACCACTTCCTATACCTTTGGAATGTATCCTCCCCTCTTACTGAACTACTGTTCTGCCCTAATGCACAAGGCTATTTGCACATCTTTATGCTTTGGCTCAAGGTGTTCCTCTGCCTACAGTGCCCCGTTCACCCCATGTGCCAGATAAATTGCTGCTGATCCTTCAACACCCTGCCCAAGTGTGATCACCCCTTCCACGAACACCTTTTCAACACCCTTCCCCATCCCCAAGAAAGTTAATACCTTCTTCCTTAGTATTCCTTTTATACCTAAGAATTCCATTTGTACTGTGTCTGGGATACTATATTAACCAACTTAAGTTACGAGCTCCCTCCCAACTAACAGGGACTATCTAATTCACGTTTGCACCCCCCGGCTCCAAGCAAAGCCTGTGACACATGATAGGTGCTCAGTCTGGGTTTGTTGAACTACATGTTCTTTCCCCCTTCTGTTCCTAAGGTACTTCTCTGCACTGTGTATCTGGCTCTTGCCGCGTGCCATCTTGTGCGTGTGTATGCCTTGTCATGTCTAGGTCCTAAGGTCATAAAAATAGGCACTTGTACTTTTGGTGTCCTTCCTGTGATTTGCAAATAATGCTAAATAATTACTTGTTGATAGATTCTAACAGGAATTTTTGTTTCCCTTGACTTGCATCTTCAGCAGCTATTAATTTCCCATCAAAACAAGTCTAAATTCCTCAGTGAGTTCCCAGGGCCCTCTATAATTTCACACCATCCCACATTATATATTGCCCTTATTCTTTACCTACTGGACAGCGAGCTTGTAAGCTCATGAGAACAGGAACTGTGTCTGTCTTGCTCACCTCTGTATCTCCAGGTGCCTAGCCGATGGTTGGGCAGGTTGTAGCAACAAACATCTCTAATCTTAATCTCCCATGGATGCCAACAGAATCCATGACAGTGCCATTTTGTGGTTAAAAAAAATCCTCAAAAGGTGACAGTGAACCTCTGGAAACTCCTAGAGTTGTCTGAATTCAAATAAAAACATGGTTTTAAGAACTTCCAAAAAGAAGTAGAGTCACACACAAGTTTGTGTAGCACTGAATGTGCTGATCTGAAGGAAAAGAGGACAAAGAGGAGAATTCCCTATTGGTCCAGGGGAGCTACGGTAAGAGTTAGGGGGAAAAATAGAATAAGGGTAGAACTGGGGAGAAGTCGGCAGATCCACAAAGGATCTACAGAAAAGACGGGCCCCAGGGTGGAAAGAGGGAGGGCGACGATCACACTTTGTTCATCTTAGGCAATCTAGAGCTGGGAGAAGCAAGAACCTTCAGCTGGAGTGTCAAGTCACCCAAAAGTCTACCAATGACATCCTCCAGTGAACAGAGCCCCTAAAAGGACATCCTTCTTCTGTAGGGCCAGTATGGAGAAAGCTGCAGGCTGAGCTAGGGCAGTGTTACGGAGTGGGATGAAGGGAAAAAAAAAACAAACTTACTTCCTTTTGTGATCGTGGCGAAAGAGACAATAAGATGGAAACCACTCCGGAGCTGAGCCAGGGGGCAGTCTACCCACATGCTCCTCACCACACGTATCCATTTTACTCCCAATTCCCACCTTATGATCTGGGCTCAAGGTTGTCACATCCATCAGTAAATGCAGGAAGGTGGTTTTAGCATTTCAGTCCTCAGCAAGCTGTCTCTACTCAGTTAGTGTTAACCCAAAGCCGCTACTAATAAAACGGCCCGGGGCATGCATGCTCAGACTCTGATGTGAGTTCACACCCTGGTGCCCGCACGTATCTGAGTTCAACATCTTAGACATCACGTGTGAGATGAACAGAGGCCTTGGCATAAATGGAGGGACGTGCAATGAGCCAACCTCCGATTCTGAACTAACTTTACATTGGTAAGACAGGAGGAGGGAGAGACCTAACAGAAGAGGCAAATGGAAGGAAGAGGGACAGGTGACACCCAGATGCAGAAGATACAGAGAATCAGAAGTTCCAGCTGGCACCATCTGGGCTTCCATGGTGCCTGGCTGGAAACCAGGAGGGTTTCACATCCTGGCTCCTCCCCCCACCCCCATCTCAATTTCTGTAGCTCATGCCATCAGAGATAACATTCTTGTTTTTCTAGCAACAGCCCAATATGACCTCGGTGGCTGAGCTCCAACTACCTCACTCCTTGGTGCCAGCTGGCTTTTGTATTCTCATTTTCTCAGTTTCTCACAGTCCACGCTGGGGCTGCCTCGTGGTGATCATCGTGTCTGTCTACATTTGTAATCGTTTCTCAAAGACTCATGAGACTAATCTCAACTGCATTTTGTATGGGTGCCAGCAGATGTGCCACAAGTATTCTTGATGGGAGTGGTGGTTTTGATGTTGGGGGAGTGGCAGGATGCCGATGCTTTTTCATGCCCGTCATGCTGTAGCTTGAAATTTCAAATCTGAATTTGGGCCTACACGAGGTATGTGGTTTAATGAGGTCCTTCCTTGGAGGGCACTGTAACCACATGACCCTAAGCAGGCTGAGACATGCTTAATCCTACCCTTCCTCCTGCCATGCTTCTAGCTGAAACTAACTGGGAATTATTCTTGGAATAAATCAATAAAATATAAATCATTCTTGGAATAAATACAAGTTCTTGGGAACTTCATTTTCAGGGTATCAAATTATTACAGCACACGTTTATCTCTTTTAAAGCTAGCCACAAAGGAAATTGATAGGCGGTCCCCACAGGTAACCAAATGTTTCTGCGTACACGCTGCACACCTCTGTTTCTGCGACAGAAAGTGCTAAGGGAGGAGAGAAGCCAGTGAGCCGCGGAGTGAAGCGCCACTGCTGCCTGTGAGAGAAACGCCCCACGCTCCCTTGGGTAGAGGAACCCCCCAGAGTTGACCTGGGGGCCAACAGGAGTCCTTCGCTCCCGTCCCTGGGGGCGATTTCAGGGAGATGGGCTCACCCCTCAGTTTGAGGCCCAGTGGACTTCAGGAGAACTGCTGTGGGAGCTGATGCTATTTCTGACTGTGCACTGGAGGGAGAACCAGGGGCTGGTGGGTTAGTTTCTGGGGCACCTGAAACAGCTCCTGTTCTCTGAGAATCCAAATCCTACACTGACTCGAGGCCTCCCCGAAATCCTAAAAGACTCAAGGCTTGTCAAGTCGAGATAAAACCACTTGACTCTCCTGTCTGCTCTCAGAGAACCCACCTGGGGGAACACCCCATCCCTGAGTCCTGCCCTTCCTCTGCTCTCTCTGGTTTCTCCCTCCTGGCCTCACCTCTCCCTCCCTGTCAGCCACAGGCGCTCCAGGTGCAGAGCTGAGCCCACTAGAAGGTGAGGGGATCTCAAGTCCTGAGATTCCGCCATCTTCCCAAGGGCAGCCGTTGACTCCTTTAGCTCTGAATGGCTTCAGACACTACCTAGCCCCCAACGCCACCCCCTCACACCTGATCCAAGGCCCAGGCTGACACTTCCCCTCTCCTGTCCTAGTCCAGACCCTGCCCTGTGCCTCTCTCTCCCCTCGGGAAGCGCCCTCCCACATCTTGGACGTCATGGTGCTCGTTCACAGGTCGAGGCCCTGCCCTCACAGCCTGGGAGGACCAGCCAGTGCATCTCCCTAAGGCACAGGTCCTCTGTTAAACATCTGGCTTTCCCGTGCTTCCCCCTCCCTGCTGGCAGGCCATTCTCGTAGACGCTGTTTCCCAGTCCTGAGCTTTGCATCCATTCCTCCACATCCACCCTCTGTCCCTAACTCGTGTCACTGTCCCCCCCTCCCCTCGGCCCAGCCACACATCCTCAGTCCTGCTGCCCGGAGCCTCCCTAAATTCACTATGTCCAGGCCCATAACCACAGGGCTAGCCCGAGCCGCTTTCCTCCGACGCAACTACAGGACTGGCACGTGTTCAGAGACGGTGATACACAGAGAAAGCAGGGACCGAAATCAGAGTTGGCCTTGGCCTGGCTCTAGGCCTCTCTACACCTCACAGCTGGAAACACAGAGGAGGCCGGGGAGGAGATCCTCAGATTGCACCCCTTGACCCGCTTCTCTAGTTACTTCTCTGAGCGACATCGGAAGCCGCTGTGCCTGAGCCATTTACTCAGTGGTCCTTAGTCACTGGACAGTTTTGCTTGGTCAGGAAATGCCCCACGTAAGAGCACACACGCGAGCCCTTAGCCCTCCCCTCCGTGGCAGCCTGCCGTCACCACCAGCTCACAAGCTGAGCCGACACGAAATCCCTGGGCTACAATCATCTGGGAGAAGCCATGGAGAGGAAAATGCCCAAGAGCTGCTTTCAGTTGTCTGCAGACTCCACGGACGTCTCATGATCAGGGACAAGTGGGCATTTTCCCAGTGCACGTGCCGAGAGCATTTTACTTAAAGAGCATGGCTTCTGGAGCGGACTAACCGGGTTCAAGTTCACCTCTGTGGCCTATTAGCTGTGTGACCTTGGATGAGTTACTTTACCTCCGTGCCTCATTTACCTCTGTTGGGAAAATGGGACAATAATAGTATCTCCGTCACGGGCCTGTGATGAAAAATAACTGAGACGGTGTTTAGAACAGTACCTGGCACACATGAGCAGCTCAATTATGCTGCCACTAATGATGGTGACAGCAAGGACACCTACAGCGATGGGTACAGAGGCAGGGGACAGAGAGCTCCTACCCACCTCAAGCATGACCCCACCCTGGTGCCACAAAGTCACACGATACTAAAACCTGCCGGTTGTAGCCAGCTCTCTTCCCACGGCCATTATCCCCTTTAATCCTCATGACAATCCATTGCACAGATGTGGAAACTGGCTCAGAGAGCAAGTACCCGCAGTCACGTTTCAACCCAGCAGTGCAGCCAGGGACTGAATCCAGGTCTGTGAACCTCTGCCACTGAAACGCATCCAGTTTTCCATAGGAAGCAGAAGTAGGTTGACCAGTACCTGCTCTGCGTTTGCCCTGCAGCTGCCTGCTGGACAAGGGTGAGCATCTGGATACCGTATTTAGAGGAGAAGGCCGCCTTCACGTTGGAGTTAGTAGCACCGAAGACTTTTCCTGCTCCACGAGTTTGCTTTCCTCTCCCCTATGCTGTGGACCTGGGCTTTCTCAGACTAGCACTGTTTTTTACTGAAGCTTCTCTTTCTCACCGTTTGATGTGGCCCCTGCATTTCTTATTAGAGACTACAGGACAACCCAGCTCCCCACTGACGACTGCAATGGCCGTATTGGTTAGCATCTATTTTCTTATTAACAGAAAACAAACGGCTACTTATCAAGGGCCCCCCAGAGAAGATTCTCCCATAACATTTTCATAAAGCCCTTCTGAAACGTCACTGGCCTGCTCAGCTTTCCCTAGGAAATCACTGTTTGGATCTGCTTTGACGGCCAGTGTGCGTATTCCATCTTACGATCGCTTTAGGCCCCTAAAAGCTAGAAACCAATCAAGCATCCCACTGTAGCCAATACCCTAAGCCTTTCCTCTTGTGTATGCTCCCACCTGGGCATGGAAAAGTAATTTCCCTGCACAGTGACACGGTGACTTTGCCACAGGGACCCTCGGATTATCCTTTGAGGGGCAGAAGGAAGTTGCTTCGGTTGCTCTTTCCTCCCTTCCGCTAAGCCACTGAGTCTGGGGGCGGCCAGGATGACGGAGACGGCTCTTACCTGGGCGGTGAAGAAGGCTGGGGTGAGGGATCCCGAGGGAAGGGCCGGGCTGTTGAGGGCGATGGAGCCGATATCGGTGCCGGAGAGCACCAGCGGGGGCGCGGAGATTTCCAAGCCTTTGGGTTTTTTGGCCTTTGGGGGAAGAGATGGAGACCTGGTCTTGGAGCCCGATGACAGGTTCAAGGGCTCTAGGGAATCCGAGTCATGGCAGGCGGCCTCCAGGAAGAGGCTTCTGTGTTCGGAGGGGAGGGGCGAGTTCGGGGACAGGGACGGGGACCGAGAGGAGGAGGGTGAGGCAGACGAGATGCTGGCGGCGGCGTTTGGCAACATTAACGAGGAGATCTTGGCGGAAACGGACGAGGCCAGGAAGGCCTCCGACGTGGAGGGCAGGGACACCACGGGCCTGCTGATGTGCTTGTCGGTTTTGTTGGTCACAAACCTGATGACAGTCCTGACTTCTTCCACGGGAGGGCTGTCTTCCGGAGGCTCCTCCAGTTTCTCCGTCTTGATGGCCTTGAGGGACTCGGGTGGGTTCTGCAGGGAGTTGATGGTGAAGGACGAGTACAGGCCCGAGTGGATGTACTCGTTGCGGCTGGCGCTCTTGAGGGCGGACAGGCTGTGTCTGTGGGCCTCGCGGCTCTCGGGGGGCGCCTTGCACTCGCTGTCCTGCAGCAAAAGGCTCTCCCGGCTGATCTCCACCGCGTGAGGGTCCATTTTCAGTATCTCCGGGAAAGAGACGAATTTATACACAAACTTCTGCCCAATCACCTTCTTGATGATGTTCTGTGAACACAAAAGCAGACGTGGAAAAGATGAGTGCATCAGAGAAACTGGTAAGAGGCTCATTCTTGTGGGGGACCTTGCTGGCAGAAGCACTGAAAGTCCTGATGGCACATCTCAGCTAAGGTGTAATGGAAAGAGGACTAAAGCTGAGGGCAGAAGAATCTGATTTGCATTCCAGTTCTGCTAATTACAAATGGTGTGATCTTCGGCAAATGGGTGGTCACTTTTAGTTTCCTCATCTGTGAAGTGAGGATTATTATACCTAAGAACGTAGTAACAGTTGCCAATTATTAAGCACTTACTCTGTCGCTGGTATTGTTTATGCATTAGCTCATATAATCTGTACAGCGATCCTAAAAGAAAGGGATGATTCAACTCCCATTTTAGACCTTAGGAAAATAAGCTTAGAGCGTTTAAATAACCCACAGAGCCACATGGTAGGTAAGTGGTAGAGGCAGCATTTCCTTTACCATAATATAGTATTGTCTTACCTACCTCTGGGACTTGTGAGAATTCAATGAAATAATAATGGGAAAGCATTCTGTAAGCTGGAAAGCGTTATAGAAATGTAAGTTATTATCACCAAAACACCACAGTGTTTTCTTAAATCATGCAGCCATTTTTTTTCCTTTTTAATTCTCTGCCAAGAAAGCCGCTGGAGGAAAAAACAAAGCGTCTACTTGGATGTTCACGACATTCATACAGTATTTTCAGTTGCTGGTATCTACATCTGGCTCTTCAGTTTATGGCTCCCATCCTCAAACATTAGGATGTAAATGAAAACCAATAATCACTGCAAAAGTTTCCACCCCCCATTGGGAGAACGGACTTCATTTTAAAGGCTGTACTGTTCTTGAGATTTATTAAATCCGAACATTAGCAAAGTCTATCAAATGTTTGCCGGGCCCGAGGTACTCAAGGCAGACAAAGATGGTCTCCCTCAAGCACAGAGAGGTAGTGGCACCATCCTGTGGGAAGAGGACTTCCTTACAAACTGTTCCTTTTAAAACCTGGATATGGGGGCTTTCCTGGTGGCGCAGTGGTTGAGAGTCCGCCTGCCGATGCAGGGGACACGGGTTCGTGCCCCGGTCCGGGAAGATCCCACATGCCGCGGAGTGGCTTGGCCCGTGAGCCATGGCCACTGAGCTTGCGCATCTGGAGCCTATGCTCCGCAACGGGAGAGGCCACAACAGTGGGAGGCCCGCGTATCGCAAAAAAACCCCAAAAAACCTGGGTATGAATGAGGGTTAAAAAAAAAAAATCATTTGGGGGAGAAGAGCTTGAAAAGTAGCTGCTGTTGAGCATCTACTCTGTCCTGGGTGTTATGCACACGTGATCCCATTTGATCTCACATGAACCCACTTGTAGGCTGGAAGGTATCATCCTTATGACATAAGCTCAGAGATGGGAAGTGATGTGCCCAAGGGCCACAAGATCTACTAATTCTAAAGCCTAAGGTTTTTCCCATTTCCACACAAAGTTGGAGGGAGAGAATCAAAGAGCCCCCTTAGTAGAGACGACATTTTAAAATTAGTTCATCTCAAATTTTTAAAAATTGAGATACAATTGACATATAACATTAGTTTCAGGTGTACAGCATAATGATTGACATTTGTGTATACTGCAAAATGACCACCACAATAAGTCTGGTTCACATCCATCAACATACAGACACAAATTTTTTTTTCCCTTGTTATGAGAACTTTTAAGATCTACCCTCTTAGCAACTTTCAAATATATTAGAGGAAATTGAATTAAATTTTGATGTTCATCTTGTGATCATTTTGGTGTATAAATATATTATGCTTTTGCCTCCCCTCTTGTTACATTACAGCCTCTGCTAACTTGCCTTTGTCCTCCTTAAATGCATCCTCAAATCCCAGAAGTGAATTTATCCAGCAGTCGGGAGGGATGGGCATAATTACCAAGCCACTGAGATTTTCAAGGAAGAATTCTTCAGGGCAGGCATCTAAGGGAGGGACACACAAGGTCCCCAGGCAGCACCAGAAAACCCAATAACGCAAATCCTGGCGAAACTTTGCTCAGCACCAGCACACAGGAGGTTCAAACCTGAGTACGTGAGATTCAAAGCTGAACAGTTCCAGTGCATGGCATCCTGGCCTGCAATTTAAGCCACCAAATCCCATTTACTCCATCTGACCTCATTTTCACACTCGACACTAGCAAAACTGAAAACCACTTAAGAGAAACTTCAGAGAGATCTAGTAAACTTAAGAGTTCCACCTGGGCCTAACTGGCATCATCTCTGCACACCGGGCCTGGGTAGACAACGTGCCTGGGAGAAATCAGCTCCCAAAAGGAAAGGGTTAAATAAGGGTGTTACTGGTGCCACCTGACCCATAAAAAGAAAGCCTGCTTGCCTGGTGTGTTCCTCTGCTAAAATTCTAAGGTATTTTTGTTTCCCACTCATAATATTCTTCTCCCTGGAGGAAAACTTCATTTTATTCTCAGCCAGTTTGAACACTCATCTAAACCGGGTGAATCATTAAAGCCTAAATAATTACACAGAAGAAAAGAGAAACTGTATGGGCTGAATCCTTTCTTCTGCCAGGTCTTGGAAATTTTTTTTTTTTTTTTAACAGAACCAACCTTTAATTTTATTATGGGTATTCAGAACATAATGTCTGAGCAGGGATTACGTTCACAAGCAAACCAAGAAGTCATTTGGGACTGTGATAAAAATGATAAAAGTGGTTGGAAATTGAAAGGCAATCTCAAATAGAGAGCTGGGCCTCAATGTGTTAAAAAGAACATAAGGAACAACCCACACGACTATCAACTGAGAAATAAACAAAATAGGGGACAGTCATACGATAGAATGTCATCCAGCCATAGAAGGGAATGAAGGCGCTGGCACAGCTACAGCATGGACACACCTTGAATGTGCTCTGCTAAGTGAAAGGAACCAGACACAAAAGGCCACGTATTGTGTGATGGACTCTATTGATATACAATATCCAGAAGAGACAAATCTATAGAGACAGAAAGTGGATGAGTCGTCTCCTAGGGGATGACTAGGTGGGATGGGGGAATTGAGGGGTGACAGCTGAAAGGTAAGACCTTTGGGGGGGTGGTAGTGAAAATGCTCTAAAATTGATTGTGATGATGGAGGTACAACTCTATAAAGACACTCGAAGCACACTGACTTGTATGCCTTAAATGGGTGAATTAGCTGGTATGTGAATTATACTTCAGTAAAGCTTTTATTTAGACAGAGAACGCGAGGAATCCTTTTTCTCGGCTTTACTGAGATATAACTGACAGATAACATTGTGTAAGTTTGAGGTGTACAGTGTGATCTGATGCACGTATAGATCACAAAATAATTTAGTTACCACGATAAGGTTAGTTACCACATCCTTCACCCACGTAATTACTATTTTGTTGTTGTTGTGAGAAGATTTAAGGTCTACTCTCTCTGCAACTTTCATGTATATATTACAGTATTATTAACTCTAGCCACCACGCTGTACATTAGAGCCCCCAAATTTACTCATCTCACTGCTAGAAATTGGTACCCTATGACCAACATCTCCCTGGTTCCCCACCTCAGCCCCTGGTAACCATCAATCTACTCTGTGAGTTTCTGTGAGTTCAGCCTTTGTGGATTCCACATGAGTGAGATCATACAGTATTTGTCTTTCTCTGGCTGACTTATTTCACTTAGCATAATGCCCTCAAGGTCCATCCAGAACATAAGGAATTTTAAGAATTTTGGCAGGCTTAAAGGGAAGATGGTGGGAACTTCTGATGGCTGGATGGCAACTGACATAACATGCTAACCCCCACTCTGAACAGAAAACAGAAGACACTGCACAGGGCCCTGAACTCCGCTGACGCAGTAAGGGCCCTTCAGCAGCCTGAGGAGAGCTGCCTGGACACCAAGATAGTTTTTTTTTTAGGGAAAGGCTACACGGTGACAGGGATGGAGACAACTGAAGGAGAAACAAACAGCTTTTGGAAAGAGCCAGGGAGGATCTTGCTTCTCTAGAAACCAACAGGAAAGATGGATTAGATGTGGCTACCTGGACAATTTGAAACCTCTGCAAAGATGGAAGGCTGGGAAGGGCTGGGAGGAGCGGGGAGGGTGGGGTGCAGGAAGGAGGTCAGAGTGTGCAGGCCAGCGGTTTGGGAGCCCAACTCCACACCGGGAATATCTGCTCACATGAGGGGAGCCAGTGAGGAAAGCCCCCCACCAGGATGCCCAAGGCCAGAGATCTAGGTGGGTAGGTGGACCCAGAGGAGGTGTGTACCTGGCAGCTGAACTGACAGCCCCTTCGTACCCGACTTCCAGGGCAGACCCCAGGAGCGTATTGGGGGCATGTGTGTTTGAAGATCTCTCTGTAGCCTCCAAAGGGAGGTTTCCCTGCAAGAGTTTGGCCTATGAGGGGCTTGCTGAGAAAACGCACAATACAGGGGAATAACATCAGGTAGTATTTGCGGACTATTATCTATCAGGCTGTGTACTAAGAACTTGACCACCTTCAAGTCATTTAATCCTCTGAAAGATTGGAACTGTTATTATCCCCATTTTAGAGATGGGCAAACTGAGGCTCAGAGAGTATAGATCACCCCCAATCACGAGTGTGTACTTGGGCAGTCTGACTCCAGAGCACTTGGCCACAACGGAAGGTGACACAAGACTCGGGCTGACACAGCCCAGGGCACGAGAGCACTTGGGGATGGGCTCTTATTATGAAAAGTGACAAGGATATTTAGAAGAAGCCTGGTTTTTCCACCCCTTCCTCCCAGACTCACACATATTTGTTATTTACGGTTGCCTGGTAACCTGACAAACGCTGTCTGTGTCCATTTGGGCCGAGTTGACTCTCAAGCACGGTTTCAGGGCAACAGTTGCACACATCTTCCCTCCACATGTGGAGGACCAGCCTCTGTTCGTAATTTCCCATCAAATCCAGGGTGGACTTCTGACCCGGCATTCCGTGTGAGGTTACAGGCGGCAAGGACAGGACCAACTTCAGCGACGGGGGAAAGCAACATCCACCCAACGCACCCCAAGCGGCAGTTCCAGCAGAAGTGGAAGCTCGGGTCCCCAAACCACTCCCTCCATTACCACTGCCCAGTGGGTGTTTTAAGACTGCTGGAGCCTACAGGGCAAGCAGTCCATCTGGGGTAGGACTGTGGCCGCCTTGTGCAAAGGAACCCTTCCTGACGCACCAGCTACCTCTGGTCCCATAAGAGTCTCCCTAGGTTATTTCACCCTAACAAGACAGTGCCGAGAGAGTGGGTCCTGTTTCCACTTCCCTCAGTGTCGCCTGCTGCCCTGATGGGTTCCAGGCTTACACATAGGTGTGTCCATGGGTGTGTTTAAATATGTATACATTACACCTAACTCTGCCTTCTCCTCCCACAGAAGAAGAAGGAGCTTGTGTAAATAATCCCATACAGTGGAGAACTCAGACATATGTCTATTAAGTATTATGGTTTAAAAAAAATTACAGTGCAGGGTAATGAAGAGATGCTTGTGGAATTGAATTTACCATCTTAATTTTGATGTTATGAAGGATACCATTAAGTTCGCTCCATGTTTATTGAATGAATGACTCTCATTGTGGAGAGAACTGACTGAGGCAGGAAGCCAGAGGCTTCACCCCATGACAGACAATTTTCCACGGCTAATTCCCAGGCTGGTTAAAGCTCCATGTGATGCATCCAATACGTATACTTTCGCATCTGCTTTCTTGCTGGCATTTTTAAGTGGAAAACTCCCAGACAGACACTGGGGGCTAATGCAAACCTCCACAGGCTCACACCTTCTGTGAGAGCTTAATAAACTGTAATTCCACGTATCCCGGCAGATATCTGTTGCCTCTGTTGGCTCTGGCCTGGCACCCCAATTTTTTTTTTTTTTTTTTTTGCGGTACGCGGGCCTCTCACTGTTGTGGCCTCTCCCGTTGCGAAGCACAGGCTCCGGACGCGCAGGCTCAGCGGCCATGGCTCAAGGGCCCAGCCGCTCTGCGGCATGTGGGATCTTCCCGGACCGGGGCACGAACCCGTGTCCCCTGCATCGGCAGGCGGACTCTCAACCACTGCGCCACCAGGGAAGCCCGCACCCCAATTTTGATGTAAGGTCATGCTTGGGGCTTTCCTGTGCTCGGACTTCTTTCCCCAGCTCTCATTCCTTCCCGGTGCTGCCCTTCCCTCGGGGGCTGTTCCTGACCCCAGGAGGAGCCGGACCAGCTGTGGGTTCCCCATCAGTAGGGCTGCGGCTCCCTTCATCCTCCACCATTTCAGGGCTCCCAGAAACTGCAGGACCCCTGCCCCCACCACCCCCGATTTCACAACTTTCCTATCTTGTTCTCGAAACTGAGAGATGTCTGCGGCTCATGACAGACAGCCCATCCTTTTCTGAACCCAACACTGGCAGCAGGGCTGGGTACAGAGGACAGAGTGGTGGATCTTTCCATAAATTCCCACTTGACCTGGCCACCAGGGCTGCCACTGGGATGACAAGGAGCGGTTCCAGAGTCACGGCCTGAGGTCAAATGCCACCCCTGTCTCTTATCAGTCGTCTCCTCATCTATAAAATAAGGGGACCGACCTCCCACCCACCTTGCGGGATTGACTGTGTAATCCACGTAACGCTTAGCAGAATGCCTGCGACAGCCACACGTGACAGGCCCACAGTATACATCAGCTCTTAGCATTATTATTTTTACACTCCCATTGAAGCAAAACCGAAACAAAACGTAAGAACCACCCTCTATCAGCTGTAATGACAACTGAAGAGTCCGACTCGCATTAAGCCTCTTAGAAGGCTGTACTTATTCCCACGGGTCTGGGTGACCAGTTGGGTCGTCCGGCAGACAGAAACACACCTGGTTTACATATCTCGACCAAGGAGGGGAAACATGATGTTCTATTTAGTTGGGTTAAGACAAGAAGTAGACGCGAGGCTTCAGTCCGTCATGCCTCGTGTGGCCAGCACTTAACATCCACTGTGAAGAAAACCTCACACACGCCAATTGATTCAGGACTGGGGGGAAGAGAGGCCCTCCCGCAGAGAGCAGGAGACGCGAGCAACTGGGGAATCCAAGCGTCCCGCTCAGAATGCCCCAGCAGCTTCAGCCGAGATGCCGCACGTCCAGTCTGACAACTGGTGCAAACACTAACCAGACACCCCAGCCAGTCTCGTTGTTCTCTGATGCCTCTCAGAACAGGAAACGCACTGCCCAGGCTGGAGGGAGCAGCCCACATCCATGGCGTCTGCTGTGGCTGCGGCCCTCGGGGAGGGTGATGCAGGCAGCTGGCCCTGAGCGCCTGTCACCGAGATCCTGGGGCGGGGAAGTGGGAAGCATTTACTTGGGGGACTTTCGTCTGGCCGGGGTAGATAGCCTACATGAAAGGAACCCGTGGCCAGAAAGGGCAAGAGAAAGAAGCAAGCATTTGCGAGGGTCTGTCACATGGTGTACGTGCACTGCCTTGCAAGATGGGCACTGTGATCCCTTTTTTTTTTTTTTTTTAATTTTTTGGCTGCGTTGGGTGTTTGTTGCTGTGTACGGGTGGGGGCTACTCTTTGTTGCAGTGTGTGGGCTTCTCATTGTGGTGGCTTCTCTTTGTTGCAGAGCACAGGCTCTAGGCACAGGGGCTGCAGTAGTTGTGGCACGCGGGCTCTAGAGCACAGGCTCAGTCGGTAGTCGTGGCACACGGGCTTAGCTGCTCTGCAGCATGTGGGATCTTCCTGGACCAGGGCTCGAACCCACGTCCCCTGCATTGGCAGGCGGATTCTTAACCACTGCGCCACCAGGGAAGTCCCTGTGATCCCGTTTTTAAGATGAAAAAGTCGAGGCTCTTGGTTGGAAGTGGGGTTATACCCAATTTCCCAGCCCACAGGGGTGGGTTCAATATTGGGTGAGCCTTACGACAGAATTCCACAGAGGTCTTTTAGAGGACAATACATCATTAACATTTCCCCATGTCTTTAAATTAAAATTAGGGGGAAAAGCAGCATGCCTGGGATGCTTCCATTATTTTAATGAAATCATTTTTACATGTATCAAATAAAAGGAGAAAAATTAACCTTGAAAGGTGTATAATAAAATTTGACAGAGGTAGGATTACCACTGATTTGCAAATTTGTTTTTGCTTATCTGCATTTTCACAGTAAAAAAATTATGTCTCATATGTTCTGCTTGTCAAATTAAGAGAAGGAAAGCAGGCTCTAAAAAGCTTAGGCACCCAAGATCACGTAGCTTGTAGCTGGAGGAGCTGAAGTTGGAACCCAATTCTACCCGGAGCCAAGACCAAAGCCTTCTGTGTTCCACCACCACACCCTCTCCCAGAAGGCAGCTGAGTTGGCTGAGAGGCTGCTGCTTAAGCCAGGCTGCCAGGACCACGGGCTCTGCATTCCAGAGGAATCTCGGGGTAACTGCGGCGAGCCTGGGAAAACCAGCTCCACGCTCAGGAAGCTAGGGCACTTCTAGCTCCTCCTGAGGAAGGCCGGCCTTCCTGAGCTGTTCTTTAACCCCACTAGAGCTGCCTCTGCCCACCTGCAGGGCAGAGGAGGTGTCTGCTTTGATGGGACACCCTACTTGAGGCACCGGGGACCCAGCGGTCCCACCACAGCAGGATGGACATCAGAAGCCCACCTCTAAGTGGGTGACACCCAAGGGTGACAGGAAAATAACGGGAAGCTGATGTCCACATACAGGGCCTGGTTACGGCCCCCGCCGAGCAGCAGAAGGGCTTGGAGGGAGCATGGAGGGTGATGGGCAACCCCTCCCAGTATCCACAGGCCTGAGCAGAGCTGCTCACACAAAGAGACAGGCCCAGGGCCTTGACGGGCCAGAGGCGAAGTGCGACCAGCACTGGGATGAACGGACCCGGGTTTGAATCCCAGCTTCATTACTTCCTATGACCTTGAAAAGGTATTGAACTTCTGCAGGCTTCGGCTTGCTCACCTCAATTCAATGAGTTGGAAACACATTTAATATGAAATGTTGATATTCTCAAAGCAACATTTTTACATGAATTTAGGAAAATGAATTTTAAACAATCTTCAAAACACGATAAAGGATGGTGGTATCTTTGAAAAACATACAAACGAAGTTAAGAAGGGACAGGAGATGTATTAGTTGCTTTCCCCAAATTAGATATTTAGTTTATTCCTAAAAGGGAAATAAAAATATCTCCTAGGGCAGTTTTTTCTAAAACGCCAGCGTATGTCAGTGCCTCACTCAGAGAAGTCCTCAAAACACGAGCTCTCACCCAGTGGAATTTCACCTACAAGCAATGTTCTAATTGAATAGCATCCTCATTATATCACACTGTCTTCTCGTTTTATTCTGCCTTCAAGGAATCAAAATTCCTTATATGGGTACTTTGGTTTACAGTTACAGAAGGCTTATGCAGCATCTCATGTAAGCCTCACAACACTCTGAAACCCATTTCACAGATAAGGGATCCGGGGCTCCAAGCTGGGTTCACAACCTAGTAAGTAGCAAAGCTGAGCCTCCAGGCCCCCGGCTTCGCAGCCAACACCCTGTGTTCAGCTCCTTGTTTTGGGTTCCCGTCCAGACCATGATCTGACTCATTCTTTCCTGACACAGAACCTAACTGTCCTCTCTCCAAAGTCAGAACAAGGACTCACTGTAGGAGTCACGCTCCGAGTTCCTCCTCCATAACACGCAAACATTCTTTCAACAAACACTGAAGATGCGTTTGTGTGGAAAGCTCCTTGCTGGGCTCTGAGGAACAGCAAGGGAAGGGAATCTGGCCTCTGGCCTCATCCTCTAAGTGTCTGATGGCTGCCTGCATGGCAGTGGCAGGCCCTGCCTCTTCCCGTCCCTGCCTCTTCTCGTCCCTGCCACCTGAACCCGAGGGGACGCAGAGGTTGGCTGGCTGTACTGGGCTCTGCTAGGAATCTGCTGTGGGCAGGCTCGCCTCCCAACGGGGGGCCGTAGAGCAGCTATGAAAGGGCTCCTGCGACCCACCCATGAGTCTGAGCTCCCTCCCCCGGGGCAGTCCTTCTCCTCAGTCCTGAGTTGAATGGCACTCCCTCCACCCAAAATCCACACCCACCCTCAAATGAGACCTTATCTGGAAATAGGGTCTTTGCACATGTAATCGGCTAAGGATGTCAGGATGGAATCACCCTGGAGTTGGGGTGGGCACTAAATTAAATGACTGATGTCCCTACAAGAAAAGGAAAAATCCAGAGAGACACACGGGACGAAGGCCATGGGAAGACTGGGGCAGAGATTGGCAGGTGCAGCTATAGGTCAAGGAACCAAGGATTTCCGGGAGCCACCAGAAGATGGAAAAGGCAATGAAGGATGTTCCCCTAGAGCCTTCAGAGGGAGCACGGCCCTGCTGAAACCTCGATTTCAGACTTCTGGCCTTCAGATCTTTTAGAGAATAAATGTCTATTGTTTTGAGCCACCAACGTGCGTGCTAATTTGTTACGGCAGCCCTAGGAAACTCCTTCCTCTTTCTCAACGTCTCTGTCCATCGGGGCAGGGAGGCCTGGCCTTTCCTTTCCAGAGCTTGGCCCGCCTTCACGCCGCCACATTGCTGAGGGCACTGGGTCCAGCGCAGCCTGGGCCGTCCTGGGTCTAAAGCTGAAGCTTGGAGTGCGCACATTCGCACACACGCGCGGTCACACCCAGCCCCACTTCCAACTTCTAAGAATAACGTGCTGCCAATAAAGGGCTCCAACTCTGTCTCGGAATTGGCCGACTCCCGGGGGAGGTTTCCTTGTGGTTTGGGTTGAGATCTCTATTCTCTGGCACTGTAAAGCTGCAGGGCCAACTGTCCTTCCAAATTCTCTCCTAGCCTGGAGTGAAGGGCTCCTCTCCCTGCTGCCCAGGGGGCGCCCACCCCACCCGAGAGGCCCAGACTGCATGATGTTAAGGGCATTTTCCCACCCGCTCTGGGCCCGCGGCTGCTTCTCACTGGATGGAGAGTCTTGTCTCCCCCTGGCTCCCTTTCAACACTCAAGGGTATTTTTATTAAAGGCCTCTGGAATGTTAATAAAAATGTAAAACTGCTCCCCTACTTCCCCTGCGGGTGGGGCAGTTGCAGGGGGAGCAGTCGGGATGGGGCCAGATGGTGAAGGGATTTTGGAGCCTTTCCTGGAGGCTGCAGGGAGCTGGGCAGGTGCACAGGCGGAGGGGTGCCGTGCTCCAATCTGGCTCTCTTTAGGAAGTGTCATCTGGATGCAAAGGAAGTACAGGGTGTTCTGGGGCATCCAGAACTACCACCTCACGTTTTCAGTAGTTTTTCCCATTATCATCTCCAACAACAAACACTGGAAGCTGGACCCCTCTGCCTGCCTGCCCTGGGGCAGTAATCCGCAATATGAGGAATATGGGATTCAAGCCTGAGTTCCTGGCTCTGCAACTGTGTGACCCTCCAGCTTCGCAGTCCTGAGCGTGGGCCTTGGGGTCAAGACTCCGAGGCAGAAGCTCTGCTGCTCACCGGCCGCTTCATCTTGAACCTGTTAGTTAACCTCTCTGAGACTCAGTATCCCCACCTCTAAAATGGGCCCACTGCCAACAGAGACGACAGGCAGTTCACGTGTTAGGGAACGAGTCTCTAAATGTAAAAATATCTACCACAGGGCCTGGCTCAAGACAGATGCTCCGTACATGTGAGCTTCCCCTCCTTCTGTCACAAATTTGGGGTAGGAACTGAGATAAACTGTTGCTGGAGCCCAGGCAGGAGATGGAGAGGAGGCCACTCAGAGGAGCAGCTGGGCCTGGTGGGTGGATGGTGGGTGGCGGGCAGTATGCTGTGAACGTCAGGGATTTTGTCAGTTTGTCTACACAGCCACTAAATTTTCCTGCAGCTAGAAGCCCAGAAGCGGGAAGGTTCATGCTGGCAAACTGGTGTGGGCTTGGGTAACGGCCTGACGTAGGGGATTCAGCCGGGCTGCCAAGCACAGCAGCTTCATCAACACAGCGCTGAAGTTATTCCCAAGACTCTGGGTGTTTCTTAGCAACGGCCCTATTTGGGGGAACACTGAGTGCCACAAGGAAGCTGGCTTGGAAGCTTGTGCAAGACAGGCGACACCCCCAATCAACACGCAGGGTCCCCCCTGCAGCCTGGCTCCCTCATGCCAGCTGCTCTCTCCCGGGGCAATGTGGCCGGGCTGGAATCCCTCCACGAGGCCAGCAGCTACCCCACAGGTCTCCAGGCTGCATCCAGGACCAAAAGCTTGCAGAGAGGCCCTGATTAACCCCTCGGCCCCCAGGCAAAGCCCAGTTGCCATCTGTTGTACTCCAAACCATCCAAGCGGCTGACGGGACGTAAAAGAAAAAAAGACACCCAACCAAACACGCCAGGCCCTCGACACTCAGACCCAGGGCTGAGCACAGAGGGCGCCTCTGAGATATAAAAGACCCCCGAATGGAGTCCAGGATAGATGGGTCTCCTGTGGCATTTTGCAGCCAACCAAGGTGTTCTAGAAAGTTCCAGGATATAAATGCTCGCTGGACTTTTGTTCTTTCTCCACTCTGACAGACGATACATCATATTATCTTCACAAAATTTATTTGGGGGAATTAAAGAATTCTGCCAGGGCCAGTTGAGCTCAGATACGTATCATTAACACGAACATTTTCCTGTCGTGATTGCACACCCGATTTAAAATGAATTATCCAATTAAGTTAAGAAGGTGATGCGTTCCGCTTCCAGGAGTATGTTGCCAATGACTCTGTCCTGACTGTTCTCCCCTAAAACCCTTCCAATTAAGTAAAGACCTCTCGGCACATCGTGAGGATAAGCCGGGAGGTTGCTGTGGTGACAGGAGGATTTTTCATCGTATCACCATTTCAATCTCCTGATGAGAAGGGAGCTGGCAAAGCTTTCAGCCTCCCCCCTGGGATGAATGTTCACCGCCAACAACAACAAGGACAAAAGCTCTGTTGGACAGAAAAGGATGAAGGATTGTGTAAGCTTCCAGGTCTCCTTCGGCAGCAACACAGAGAGCCATGGCTTGGGCTCCCTTGAGCAGAAGTCAGTTGGCCGGTGTTCGCAAGAGGCAGACGCCACCATTTCCCTTCTCTCCCCCTCCCTCTCGGGCAGTTCTAGAGCGGGGCATGCAGGCCTGATGCTGAAGGTGTGACAGCACCAGCTCAGCCCGCAGAGAGCAATCGATTTCTGCTAACCAGCCAGAAAGATCAGGGCTGTGGGGTCGGACTGTGGTACCATCAATGTCATGAAGAGTAAGAGGAGACAAAGATCTGTATTTCTAAAATGCAAACCTGACCACGGCACTCTCGTGCCGCCTGTAGCGGCTTCTCCATTGCCCTTGACATCAAGTTCCAACTCTTTAGCACGATACTCTCCACCCTCATCCCCCGCTCACTCTTCCAACCTCATCCCTCCCTCATTCCCTAAATAAACACTCAAACTCTTTCACACCTCCTGGCCTTTGCACATGCTGTTCCCTTTCTCAGTAAATCCGTTCCCAACTTTTGGCAGCCTGGTAAATGCATTCTTATTCCTCAAGACCCGGGTCAGATGTCTTGACCTCTGGTAACTTTGTCTCTGCCTTTACTTCTTTCCCCGTCTCTCCTGGAAGATAGATGCTGGAATCATGGCCAAGCCAGCGCTTTACAAGATGTCGCTATTATAATTGGTTTGCACGGTTGTCTCCCCAGCCAGCTGCTAAGCCACTCACGGGGAGGTGGTATGTTTTCAAAGGAATGACTGAACCACAGAAGAATAGGCAGAGGTGAGAGAAAGGGGCCATGTCACCTGGAGATGGATGTACAGGAGTATCTCGGAGATACTGCAGGTTCGGTTCCAGATCACTGCAATAAAGCAACTACTGCAGTAAAGTGTGACACAAAGTTTTTGGTTCCACAGTACATATAAACGTTATGTTTACACTGTACTGTAGTCTATTGAGTGTGCAAGAGCATTAGATCTAAAAAAAGAGTACATATGTTAATTAAAAAACATTTTATTGATAAAAAAATGCTAACCACCATGTGAGCCTTCAGCAAGTCAACCTTTTTGAAATAGTAACATCGAAGATCACTGATCACAGTAACAGACAAAATACTAATGAAAAACTTTGAAATACTGTGAGAATTACAACTTGCTCCACACACAGTTGCCACAAACTTTCAATTTGTAAAAAATGCAGTATCTGCAAAGCGCAATAAAACAAGGTATGCCTGCATAATTAAAAACCACCCGGAAGTTGTTCAAGAAGAGTAAGTGCTGTGAATCCCAGCCGTTCCCCCATGCTCGTCACACTTGGGCCAATGGGTGTGGGCAGGCGTCAGCGCCAGTGATGGCTGTGCGCTGGGTACAGAGCCCTTTCTTCCCCACCCCAGGACAAGAGATTTAAAACCCGAGTCTGCCTGAGGTTATTAAGAGTTGTTAAGGTTTTTAATAAATAAAATCTCTGCAAGAGATCCTTATTATTACATCAGGCTGTAAAAGTACCTTCTGGAAGACTCAGTTTAAAACTAAGAAGAGAAGAAAGCTCTACCCCACGTGAGCCGCCAGAACTACTGTGAACCAATGCATCTCTGAAGGCTTACAGCAGGACTGAGGGAAACAAGCTGGCAGGGGGTGACGGTGAAATACCCAGGCACGAACTAAATGTTCCCTTTAGGTCTCTGTCAGCTCTGGTTTCTGCCCTTCATGGGCTCAGACACAGGTGTCCTCCCATTACCTGCATGTTTCCAAGCTGAACAGGGGCCTCCAGTCCATGTCTAAAGAATAAAATATGCTGCGTCCTGGTCTGGGCATCACTCCTTTCTTGGAGTTCAAGTTGGTTCTGCCCAGCCGCCTCTTCAAAGCTCTGAGAGGGGCAGCAGGTCGTTGGCAGTGCCTGGCTGCAAAACCCGACCTCCCCAGCCTTCCCTCACTCATGGGAAATTGGCAATCCACAGAAACGCAGGTGGGGTAAGGAGCCTCAGGGACCAACACCAGACCTTAGCCATTGCTAATCCAGGGTTGGAGCCATCGGAGTCGGTCGGCTTTTCTCCCGGTCTATGTCATGTATTTAAATTAATTTGCTGAGCAGGGAACCGCTGAATTTCTAGGCTCTGAAGCCCTCTAAGGCAGGACTCACCTGCTTTACTTTTGCGTCCACCCCAGGGCACCCAGCACAGCGCCTGTGGCCCACAGTGGGTACGCTGTGACGTGCCTGTCATAGAGTCTAATTTCACACCTGCGGTGAATCTAGCTGCTGTCCAGGTCACGGGGAGCAGTGTTCCTTTAGGATTCGTTGAATCCAAAGTCTCCCTTGGTGTGTAATTTTGAAAATCTAAATGTAAGTCCAGGAGTGTCAGAAATATATATACATTTTATGGGTTGAAGTGTGTTCCCCTAAAAGGTAGGGTGAAACCCTAGTCCCAGTACCTGTGAATGTGACCTCGCAGATGTAAGAGTTAAGATGAGGTCATGAGCGTGGACTGCTATTCAATAGACCTAGCGTCCTTTTAAGAGGGAAATTTGGACACAAAGACACACAGGGACCACCATGGGATGGCAGAGGCAGAGATCAGAGCTACAAGCCAACGAACACCAAGGATGGACGACGACCACCAAAGCTGGGAAGAGGCAAGGAAGGATTCCACCCAGAGTCTCAGAAGGAATGTGGCCCTGCGGACACCTTGGTTTCAACTTCCAGCCTCCAGAACTGTGAGGGAATAAACTTCTGTTGTTTTAAGCCTCCCACTTTGTGGTAATTTGTTACAGCAGCCCTAGATAATTAATACAGTACAATAACCCAGAGGCAGTAAGTTTTTGTTGTTTAACACCTATTTAGCGTCAGTTTTCATGATAGAAGTGATTTGAATTTGGGTGGCGGCCACTTCATTATGTTATCCGTTTGCTCATTCATTTGCTTCCAGTATTTACTGAGCCCCTAACGTGTTCCAGACCCTGTGCACAGTACCAGAGTGACGAAAGTGGCTAAGCCAGGAGCCCATGGTGAAGACGGCTTTGTAAGGATGACGGCCATAGACACGACGGTACCGCCAGGCAGGTAAGTCTTGCAAACGCGGATATCAGGATCGACCGGCATTTGCTACGTGTCCTTACCAGGTGCTGAGCGCCTCACGCACATGGTCACACGTGCTCCTCACACAATCCCACGGAGGAAGGTGCTATTCAGTGCCCACCCCCCATCGGGGATCTGAGACTCAGGGCAGGAGGCACAGCAGGACTTTACCCTGGACAGCACTGACTGCAAAGGGAGGTGTTTGATTCAGAGGGGCAGGAAGTGTCATTTAAACATGAAAGCATCTTTGAAAGTTGAATTTTCAAAACAGCCAAAATAGATATCATTAAAAAGCACCAAAAAGCACTCCCGAGTGCTCACAAGTGAGAAGAGCCATAACACCCAAGATCTGATGCCCCCTCCCTGTGTGTAGGATGCTGGCACAAAGGTCCTAACTTTCTTCTTGGTACCTGCCTGAATTTTTCAAATTAGCGATAAGGAAACTATCCTCTGTTATTACTCCGGCTAACACTTGCAGCACTTAACGTGTTTGGGCACTGTTCTCAGCCCTGACCACGTGTTAACTCAGCTAATCCCCATCGTAACCCTCTGACGTAGACTCTACTCTTATACCCGTTTTATAGAAAAGGAAGCTGAGACTAGGAGAGATTAGGCAAAGCACTCACAGTCATGGAGCTGGATTCAAATCCAGACTGTGCAGCCCAGAGTTCCTGCTGTTGTCATAGTACTCACTGTGATAATCTGCCCCTCGGAGGAGAAGGAGGGATGTTTTAAGGAACAGTGATTAAAGCACCTCAGCCCCAACCTGATACCATTAGCCCATACATTGTTCTCTGACGCCTTCTGCAAAGTTTTGCACACACTTTCCACTTTTTTTTCTCTGCCCATTTCTAAATATTCTGGAATGAGCTAAAAATATGACATATAACATACAAAAATAATGATATCCTCATGCCTACCTACTCTGGCAGGAAACGTCCCTATTAGGACAGACCAAGGGATGTGCAATTTCAGCCAACAGTGAAGAGGTGATAGCAAGCCGAAAAAAGGAAACACAACAGGGACAAAGACGCAGCTGTCAAGGTAGGGAGTCACTGAATTTATGCCACGCACGCGCAGAGCAGGCTCTGGCTAAGTGTCAAAGGGAGGGGGAGGGGCGGAAGGGGGAAAGAGGGGTGGGGGACGGGAGAGAAGGGGACTGAAGATGACACTGAAAGGCAGACAGGGTCACAGGAGGGCTGGGTGACCGTGAGAAGCACGTGCAGTGCAGGATGGGGCACAGCAAGGGGTGCCCTTGTGGCCAGGGGCTCCACATTCACAAAGACCCTCCTCGAATCTGTCTCTCCAGTGACAGACCAAACCATTTAAGACTGGCGTTTTTGTGAGTCAAAAACGATCAGATAGGGCTTCCCTGGTGGCACAGTGGTTGAGAATCTGCCTGCCAATGCAGGGGACACAGGCTCGAGCCCTGGTCTGGGAAGATCCCACATGCCGCGGAGCAACTAGGCCCGTGAGCCACAACTACTGAGCCTGCACGTCTGGAGCCTGTGCTCCGCAACAAGAGAGGCTGCGATAGTGAGAGGCCCGCACACCGCGATGAAGAGTGGCCCCCGCTTGCCGCAACTAGAGAAAGCCCTCGCACAGAAACGAAGACCCAACACAGCCATAAATAAATAAATAAATAATTTTAAAACAAACAAAAAAACGATCAGATATTGGCAATTTCACACTATTCAACTTACATACACAGTCCCTGAGCAACGCTGGCAAAACTGAAAAAAGTAAGTGTCCATCACAGAATGTAACATACAATTTTTTAACCTTCCTTCACCATTTCTCCTCCTCTCTTTCTCCCCGCTTTCTGTCCGTCCTCTCCCCTCGCTCTCGCCTGACTCCTCTCTTCTCCTTCATCCTCCTCCCTCCTCTTCTTTTCATGTACAACTATATTCGGTGTCTAACGACCACTCCCACTCATCACTTGACAAGGTTTCATGAGAAAGGTTCAAATGGCCGTGTGTACGTGCATGCGTACGGTGTACACGTTTCCAAGGAAGGACAAAGGGCATCTTCTCCTGGTGGCCAAGCCTGCACGACACCCTGGATAAGAGCCACTCCTGCCCTCACTGTCAGGGCCAGCTGGCTGCACGAGGTCACGTGGCCGGACCTTAGCTCAGCCTCAGCAGAAGAGGAAAGGGACACCTGGGGCGAGCGGGCCACACTGGCCACTTGGACCTCGGGCTTCACAGTAAATACAAGTTTCTAAGGTTGCGATACCCTTTGTGCTGCCTGACTGCCTACCTGGAACTCAGGTATTCAGAGGCAAAGGAGATGAACAGCACAGAAGACAGTGCGCAGGTCTCTGGCCAGGAATGTGGGCATCCTGGCTCTACCACTTCCTGGCTGCAGGAGCTTGGGCAAGGTTTCCATCAAACGCCCCTACGTTCTTATCTGTAAAAGGACGAGATGCCAGCAGGACTGTCTCAGCGGGGCTGTGATAGTTTAAAGGAGACCAGGGGTAGGGAGTGCTCGGCACACAGTCCCTTAGACACAGAAAGTACCAAAACATGGTGGGTGATTGAAGGCTCTGAAACTGCTTTCCCTCGAGATTTTCAACACCTGCCCAAGGGAGATCAGATGTAGTCTGAACAGCACAGCTTTGCCTGTCTTTTGGGGAGTCACCTTCAGCCCACGATCCCCCTTTGTGCTGAAGATATACAATCCTCAGCCCCAATGCCTGGGCCACGTGAAAAGGTGAAACCGAGTCACAGACACCAAATTCCTTTTCTGTGACACCCTGATTTAAAACAATAAAATTCCTTTTTTTTTTTTTTCGGTCAGTCTCAAAGCCATGCTCTTAGGCACCTTGCCAGCCAGCAAGATGACTGTTTTCCTTCAGAGGGCCCCAATTCCCATTGCGTAAACTTAGAACCTGGGGGGAAAAAATGCAGAGCAATAAACCATCTGCGAGGCTTTCAGACAGTACAATTTGTGAGAAGTGCTTTTACATCTTGGTAAGACGCTGCATTAAGCCAGAATTAATTAATTGCTACATTAAAGAGAAGCACCTTTAACATTTCAATGACAATCATGCGTAGTTACGATCGTACAAAGGAACACTTTATAATTAATGATGCTCCCACTTCCTGCAATGTGCAATCCTCTGTCCTGAATTCCAAAGAGGTTGGCAGGAGGAAGGCACCAAACATAGATCAGGAACTAATATTTAAATCCGTTTTTAATTCACCTTTCAACAAGAAGAGTAAAACCAGAACAAATGCTTATACTTATTAGGACTCCAAATCTTTATGTCTAGGAGGCTAAATATTCAGCAACAACAGATCAACACAGAAATGGTCAACATTTACAGGCCTGAAATGATTACCCCTAAAGAGCAATAATTTTGCCCTACCAGGCACATCAACTGCTTTTCCAGAAATGCACAACTACTCACCCCAACAGTCCTGGCTTTGGAAACTATGCTGTGTTATCATTAACAAAGCACTCTGACTTATCTCTGTGACTTAAAAATGAGAATGGTTTTTCTTTTAATTAGGGAAGTTTCCCACGAAGTCGCGATCCCCAGGTACCAAGCATTGTTCTAAGTGCTTAATGTGTGTTGGCTTGTTTAGTTCTTCTCGGCAATCCTGAACCCACGCTATTATGAGCCCCATTTTATACGTGAGGATAGCGGGTGCCCAAATGTTAAATAAACTGTCCCAGGTGCCATCCCCCCGACTCCTGCAAAGTCTGTTTGAGTGAATCACAAACTGGACAGACTTTCTAGATTGTCACATTCATTCTGTCACTCAAGCAACTACCCACGAGGGAGGCCCCAGAACCTTCCCGCATCTAATTTCTGTTGTTATTAGCAAAATCCTGCAGCAACACAGAAGAAAGTGCAGAGGGAACAAAATTTGACCCACGATAACACCTTAAGGGCTTCCAGAAAAAAAAAAAAAAAAATCCCTATGGCATAGTTTTTCTTATAAAACAACAGCAACAAAACCCACATAAATTGCCTCTATTTGCCAATAGCGTTACGGTACCCTACTTTCCACTTCCATGGATGGATTGTGAAGGTGGCTCCCGCCCCGTGACAGCCTCCCGTAAGGGCAAGGGCTTACCTTGTCATAATAGTATCGCAGGGCTCTGCTCAGCTTGTCGTAGTTCATGTTTGTTTTGTTTTTCCGGAGTCCCCACAGCTTGGCCACTTCTTCTGCTTTGAGGAGCTTGAATTCACCATCGTTGGAGGTCCAGCAGATCAGGTGCTCATGTTTCTGGTCCAGCAGCAACTGCAACAGGAACTGCCACAGCGTGATTGCACTCTCCATACCTGAGGAGGGAGGGGCCGCGTCAGTGCAGGTGCCAGGTCTGGGGGGATCGGGGGCTCAGGGTGGGCACCTCAGCACCTCCCTCTGCCCCCAGTGAACCTAATCGAAAGTTGCTTTCATTTCCATCCCAACAGGCCACTCTGAATCAGGTGCCTTCTGGCTGCATTTTTGTAAATAGCCACAATTCAGAAATACAGGGAAGCCCTGTGACCTTCGTATTCGCCACACACATCCCGGCAGGTAACAGGGTTGTGTTGAGAATAATGTGAAAAAATGATTAATGAACTGCCCATTCCTAGAATCAGTCCTCATACAAACTATCCCCCACGTTAATCATTGTTAATGCCCACGAGGATTAACATGTTCCCGCCCATCCTATCAACTCCTCTGCTGCTCGGCCTCTAGGCCATTATTTGTGTGAAACGCTGGACCCCGTGATAAGTGCATTTACGTGGGGCCTGGGGTACTTCCATCAGCGTGACCACACGGGGAGCTTCGTGAGGAAGGGACTTTGTTGGATTACTCTTTGTATTCCCAGCACTCTGATAACCCAGCCCGATGCCCGAGTGCAGCGTGCGCCTGACTAATACATGTTTATAGACCTGAGGAATGGGTCACTGCCACTTGAAGAGTCGTTCTCTTTCCCAGGCACTTGTCATGTGGCAGATAAAAGCCCCATCTGTCACAAGCACAGACATGGGAAAAGCATTTTTTTCTCCACTGTGAGAGGAAAGCCTATAAAATCTTATCTTTTACACCTTGACTCTGGTGTGCACTTTGTAGGTGCTGTTCCTTCTGCCTAAAATGCTGTTCCCTAGCTTTGGAGCCTGGTGAACTCCTACTACTCATCCATCACGACCCAGTTTATACGGGACCTTCTTGAGGAAATTTTTCCCCACTCTCCCAGGCAGTTACCAACTTCAGACATCTGAGGACTTTCATGGCAATGGGTACTGATTCTAAAAATAATAACAACAACAGTAATAACAACCGTTTGTCTTATCAACATTCGTACATAAGGAAAGAAGAGGCAGTTGGGCTGGCCTCAAAAGCTTCACCGCAGATCGACTGTCATGACTGGACACGTGAAGTGCCCTGGGTTTTGATCTGGGAAAAATGGGGGTAAGATCCTAGTGCTGGGCTGAGGGAGCCAGGGATGACCAGAGGGTGGAAAATTGCCTTCTGGCACAGATGGAAGATTCAAAGGCCAGTTGTGAGGTGGGGACAAAGCCAGAGAGAACTTGGGATCATCCCCTATTACGCAAGGAGGAAACTCTGAAGCCCCAGGAGGTAACCAGGGGGACAGGAACAAGGGAGCAGTGAGAAAGATGCACGACTCTGGGAGACCCGGAAGCCAGAATAACAGCCTTAGGGAGTCTTATTTGTACCAATATTTTTGTCAACTCCACACCTCTCCTGCATTTCTCTTAAAGAGGCAGCTTTCAGACTGACAAGTCATTTTTCTTCCTTTCCATATGGGGATGGATGTGAAAATACCTAGCCCTCCAATAAGTATGCATTTCCTTATTTCCTTTCACATGTTTCGCCAAAAGAACACATTTTACTGTTTCCCTGAGCAATGTGGGTTCCTCAGTTAAAGGGAAGCCGATTAGGAATGTTCTTCAAACACCCACAGGGTACTTTACTTATGGCTCTTTAAAGGAGATACTCTCTACAGAAATCAATCTTCACCACAATGGCCACTCAGTCTGTAAGACAGTAAGTCATTTCATTGTTAGATCAAAACCGCCTTTGCATCTCATGAGTCTTGTAAGCGCGACGGCGCTGGTGCATACGCAGCAGCCTGCCAGCTCCAACTCCTAATATGAGCTTCCTATTATTTGAGGACGAGCCACAACTTTCTTCTCATCATTGGCACTAAGAATTGTTAACAGTTGTCTCAAACTCTTTGGTGTGTTCTCGGCCAAACACTTCCGACAGTAAGCTTTCAAATATCTTTAAAATTTTAAAGGGCAGAAGGCTGCCAGTGGGTTTAGAGGTCTGGACAGAAAGGATTTCTGGGTCTGTGGCTCAGATGCCAGGTAGGCTAGTGGTCAGCCACCTGCACTTCCCCCACCTTTAATTGACACGAGCCATCCTGTTCCAGATGGAACAGGAGGACAACGTAAACACCTCCATCTGTTTTACACTTAGTGCTTCTACCAACCAGGACTCCTCAGAGCTTCTTGTGCTTCCTGGAATCCCTTTCCTTGGCGTTCCAAGCCCGTGTATCAGAGCCATGTGCCTCGGGCATAAATGATGAGGACTGTACGGTAGACTGGATAAATGTTCTCCATTCTTCACCCCTTCTCCCTTTCAAGTGACCATGAAGCAGTGCCCCAGAGCGGGTGAAGTACTTTCTTCCCATCCCACTGAAATTTGGGCTTGGCCACGTGATTTGATTTAGCCAATAGAATGATGAGTAGAAATGACAATGTGCCAATTCTCAGCTGAGGTCTAAGAGGCTTCCCATGTTTGCACTTCTCCTCTTGTGCTCCTGTTACTGCCGTGAAGCTGCTGCCCAAAAATGAAAGGCGTGCGGAGCCAACCTGAGCTCAACCCAAAGCCTGGAGCCAAGTCCCACAACACACAGTCTGAAGCAGCATCCCTGAGGTTAACCAATGAGGAAAATAAATACTGCTGTTTGCCAGTGACTCCCGGGGCTGTTTGTTACGCGGCACCATTGTAGCAAGAGTTGACAATTACAGTGCCCGACATCTTGGTCTAAAATAATTCTCTCTTTGCTGGAGTGCAATATCTTTACACTGTAAACTTACATTCACAATCATGAAGTGTGTCTAGACACGAGAAAGCATGCTATGTAGGGGGATTGCCTGATCACATCTTTACTCAGAGGGTTATGAGTGGGCCACAAAAATGACCATGGATGCTATGGCCACGGCCTACGGCAAAGGCAGAAGGAGGAAAGAGGGAAAGAAAAGGGAGACATAAAAGAGTAGAAAGTGAAAAGGCAGAGGAGCAAATGGTGGGGATGTGGACCCCCTCATTAGGGCCCTCCCAGATTTCTGGAATAAATGAACTGGGCTGAGGGGAGGCACGAGCTGAGAATTAGCAGTCACAGAGTTGCCCCGACAAACTCAGAGCTTTGGTGAGGCTGGGTGGGCTGAGGAACAACCCCTCTGCCCCCTTACTCTCCCACACCAAGGTGATGTGAGAGAGCCAGGCTACGGCTGCTGCGGATGGGAGGATCCGTCAGAGGGTGGATGTGAGTAACAGGGCTGACTAAGGCATCAAGCCACCTCTGCCTAAAGCACGTCAAGCCCGGTGCTGAGGGCCTCATTCTCCTTTTCCAGCTCTTCAGCCACTCCTCCACCCTGGTAGGTCCACGAGTTTCAATGGGTGTGCAGTCACACCAATCTTTACTGTTAGAAATCCGGCCACACATTACTCAGAGATGAGTCTCAAAAATATTTCCCTGTGAGCGTACTGCATCTACAAACATCTGTCATCCCCTTCTACACTCAGCAGAAGTCATTCTGGGAGACAGTGGGCCCCCAGGGTGGCTCCGGATGCCCCCATCCTCTCTGGCCAGAGCCAGTGGTGTGACGGAAATGGGCAAGTGTACGTGGGGGAGTGGGGACATGGGGAGGGAGGGAAACAGGAGGGCGGAGGGGCGATGGGTCACCAGCTGACATCACCACTGTGGTTCCTGCCATCACTGTTTCTTTGATTTTAGTTCCCACCTTAACTTATTTTAACTATGATTAAGTTTCATCATTTACACAGCTGTCTTCACATACAATCATGCTTCACGTTCTGTGACACATCTCTGCCAGCTACAAACTTTGCCCCCTCCCGGACGTTGGCAAAGAAAAAGAGTCTGACATCGTGACTCGGGAATACAGTCTCCCCCGTAACCACCAACACATATTAGCAAATTCATCCAAATGAAGATTTCTCTCACCAGAAAGAAAAATTAAGTGTTTTTTTAAAAATAATTAATTCCTTGATGCCTAGAATCCTTAATAAAGTCCTATATCTTAACATGTGGGTACAATCAAGTCCAAGTTATCTGGCTGCCATTATAAGGAATGTGTGTAATTCAGACAACATCCTGTGGCTCTTATTAAATAAAAAGTTCAAGAAAGTGTTGATACTTGAGATTTATGTTTGATATGTTATTATACAAACTGGGGTCTGTTTTAAGTTAAAATATTTCATCAGCCTAGCCTCACTGAGCCGATTTCCCACAAATCTCCACTTAAAATACATAGAATACATAAAAGAAATGCTATTAATCCAAAAAAATTTCCCAAATCAAATTTTTGGCTACCTAGAAAATGCTGCTTTTTTTTTCCCCAGACCTTACTTTGAATGGATGAAATTTTATCAGGTATTGTAATGCCATTCTTTTTTTTTTTAGAGTTGATAAAATTTAATTTTCAATATGAACACATGATCCTTTGAAATCTTAAAATCTCATGAAATGATATGATAGCTGCAATACCATCAACTGATATTTTTAAATTATTTTTAATTTCATAGAAAGCACATGATTCTATTCTATTTTTTTCATTTTTAATTTTTTTTATTGACTGATTCTTTAAATTCTATAGTGCTTGTAATGCCATTCTTAGTGCAAAATCAAACTCTGCACTTTTACATTTAGGAGGATCCACTTCTAAAGCATCACTGCTCTTACAGGAAGAGGTATCCTTCCGCATTAGATACTTTCTGTACCCCGCTGACTGCACCCTCAATCCCGCCGCCTGCTGTGGATGGTCTCTCTCTCACCACTTCTGTTGGAACTAACCCAAGACCGCAGTCACAGCAGCTGGCAAGACCTCATCCAGGCCTCTCCAGAGAACAAAGCTACCTGCTATTTGCCCCAACTGTTCCTTTTCTTTTGTAATTTATAGCCTAGATCTTGCCGCTGTGGAGCACAGTTAGATCGTTTCAAACAGTTTGTCAAATCTGAATAATACACACACCTCCTTTTTTTTTTTTTTTTTTTTTTTTTTTTTTTTTTTGCGGTACGCAGGCCTCTCACTGTTGTGGCCTCTCCCGTTGCGGAGCGCAGGCTCCGTACGCGCAGGCTCAGCGGCCATGGCTCACGGGCCCAGCCGCTCTGCGGCATGTGGGATCTTCCCGGACCGGGGCACGAACCCGTGTCCCCTGCATCAGCAGGCGGACTCTCAACCACTGCGCCACCAGGGAAGCCCCACACACCTCCTTTTAAAGGAGCAAGAGGTATGTGTATTATGTTCCCATGTTGACAAATCATTTTCACTAATTTTTTTTATTATAGTCTCCCTTCAATATAAAGAAGAAAAATGGATATACAGAGCTCAAGGTTTATAGTTCTTATACAGCCAGATAAAATTCACAAATAAAATAAGACTGCTCCCACCCTATTCAAATTAACAATTAATTTTGTATATGACACGATGTTTTGTTGAAAGGCAACCAACAAAAAGGTTATGGCAATGTAAGTTATTTTGAGTAAGATGTGTTTATATGATTATACCCTACAAAGAGGAGAGAGACCCAATTCTCTCTCCACTTTTTTCAATTTTTTTTTTGAGTGTCCATTTCATGCCGAGACACCCTCTGGGTATTTGGGACACATCAGAGAACAAAGGAGATGAAGACCTCTGTCCTCATGGAGCTTACATTCCAAAGGGAGAAGACAGGCCATAAACAACAAACATATGACTATTAAAATACATAGTATGAAAAAAAAATACATAGTACGTTGGAAGAATAGTGTTATGGGGAAACGCAACCAGAGCAGGATAAGGGGGTGGGGAGCCTGGGGTGTATGAGCAGAAGGTCATGAAAAGCCTCACTGAGAAACTAAGAGTTGAGAAATAACTGTTAAAAAATAATTTTCAAAATGGGTGAAATCATGGCTCTCCTACAGATATAAAATGAAGACATGTTAAAGATTTTATTTCACTCATTAGTCAAGCAGGAGCTTGGCAGATATTCTAACGAGTTCAAAAAAGAATCTGAATAATAAAGGCATTTATAAATTAGGAATATTGAAATGAATGCACAAATAGGGGTGAGAGAGGAATCAACTGAACACTATAAGATAGAATAGAATTTGCATATCTATAGACAATAATTATTTTGCTATCAGTTATCTATAATTAACAGGATTGTAAAATAGCTTCCATAAAACCAGAATCACATCATCCAAAGGGGTTTTTCTCTAGAGACTAGATAATGCAGTTTTTCATGGAAGCACAATTATTTTCTACAGCTTGCAGCAGGCGAGAGGGTGAACCACTTCTGTCTACTTGGAAGGTTACATAATGGGTAAAGCAGATTCAGAGCCAGACTCTCTGGGTTCAAGTGCAAGTACCAGTCCTGTCTGCCTGTGGGACTTTCGGTAAGTTACTTAACCCTTCTGTGCCTCAATATCCCCATAAGGAAAATGGGGATGATGATAATAAAAGTATTTCCTTTACAGGGTGGTTACAAGGATTACGTGAGTTACTAAGAATGCACTTGAACTACACCTGGTACATAATAAGTGTTATTCAAATATTTACTATTATTTTTTAAGCAACAGGGAAACCTCTGCATAGAACACGTTGTGAGGACATTTGGCCTTCACCTAGCTCAAAGGCATCATTTAGCTACTGTATCCACCTTGGTTCCTTGTTCATTAGGCAGCGACTCCAATACAGGCACTGAAATCCAAGGGAGAATGTTCAGCTATTTGGTGACTATTCTTTATAAGGTGACCTGGAATACGTTTAGGTGAGTTTTTTTTTTAAAGACTATCATCAAAAAATGAAAGAACATTACCAGATATACACTACTATATATAAAATAGATAAATAACAAAGACCTACTGTATAGCACAGGGAACTATATTCAATGCCTTGTAATATGTAAATTGATACAGCCACTATGGAGAACAGTATGGAGGTTCCTTAAAAAACTAAAAATAGAACTACCGTACGACCCAGCAATCCCACTACTGGGCGTATACCCCGAGAAAACCATAATTCAAAAAGAGTCATGTACCACAATGTTCATTGCAGCTCTATTTACAATAGCCAGGACATGGAAGCAACCTAAGTGTCCATCGACAGATGAATGGATAAAGAAGATGTGGCACATATATACAATGGAATATTCCTCAGCCATAAAAAGAAATGAAACTGAGTTATTTGTAGTGAGGTGGATGGACCTAGAGTCTGTCATACACAGTGAAGTAAGTCAGAAAGAGGAAAACAAATACCGTATGCTAACACATATGTATGGAATCTAAAAAAAAGGTTCTGAAGAACCTAGGGGCAGGACAGGAATAAAGACGCAGACGTAGAGAAAGGACTTGAGGACACGGGGAGGGGGAAGGGTAAGCTGGGACGAAGTGAGAGAGTGGCAGTGACATATATACACTGCCAAATGTGAAACAGATAGCTAGTGGGAAGCAGCCACATAGCACAGGGAGATCAGCTCAGTGCTTTGTGACCACCTAGAGGGGTGGGATAGGGAGGGTGGGAGGGAGATGCAAGAGGGAGGAGATATGGGGATATATGTATATGTATAGCTGATTCACTTTGTTGTACAGCAGAAACACACCACTGTAAGCAATTATACTCCAATAAAGATGTTAAAAAATATATCTTGTAATAACCTACAATGGGAAAGAATCTGAAAAAAATACATATATATAACTGAATCACTTTGCTGTACACCTGAAACTAACACAACATTGTTAATCAACTACACTTCAATTTTTTTAAAAATGAAAGAACAGATTTAAAAATAAATTCTGGCAGAAAACTCAGATCCCTGATTACATATTTGCTGCCTTCAGCTTAAGAAACACTGGTTTAAAATACTTAGCCTGAGGCCTCCAAGTTGTTGTGACTCCAGCAAAGATGGCCCTTGAGTGCTCACACTTCCCTTGGAGCTAGTTCTGTCCCCATCTATCTTGTGCCCCTGGAGCGGGGAAGGGAGTCAAGTAGATGAGAACTGTTGGGTCAGAAAGAAGAAAGAGAAGTGTTCTAAAACGACAGCCTAAGGGATAGCCATGACAACATTGCTTATGAAGATGGAGCCCACCTGGGTCCGTTCCCTGGGCTGGTCATGGTGGAGGTGGTCCAAGTGTAGAGCTTGTCCACTGGCACAGAGCTGGAGGGACACTTAGGCAGACTCTGAGCGGTTACTTTCCACCCTCGTTCTGTGTTTTCAACTCCTTGTTTTTAAAGAATACAAATAGTATCATTGATTCATCCTTTAATTTCTGGATGGAGGTTCAAAGAAAAGGATGCTATAGACTGTATATACTGATGACTCTCATCATCGCTGGTGCACCTCTTGGCCCATATGAGAGCCGTCAGGCCACGTGGCCCTATCACAGCCTTGGCATCTCCCTCGGGTCAAGGGTACCAGCCACCAATGCTCTGGGCACTCTAACTAGCTAAAGCCAGGCAGACTTCCACTGAGGGTGGTGGTGGGGAGCTGAACACCCTCCACTCCTCAGGAGCAGAAACAGGGCCAACGCTCGTGAAACAGGGTGGGAACAGTAAAATGCAGTCACCATCCTCGTGCTAAGTCAGGTGCCTCAAACAGTGAGTACAAAGTGCAGGACAGACAAGATTAAAAGGTCCTCCCAAATGGACATAATTGACACTCACACATTCATGTGAACACACTCATCCCAGGGGTCCTTACAGCACTTTATCATAGTCTGTCCTCCAGTGTTATCATTCATGCATTAATCTGTCTTTTCCGATTATAAGAGCCTTCTCTTGGTTCTCTCTGTACATGTTGGGTATTACCTATTAAGCCTTTACCATATCCCAAGCACTTCGCATTATCTCACTGAATTCCCACAACAGCCCTCTGAGTTAAATAAAATTACTGTTCCCTCCTTGTAGTTGAGGAAATTGAGGCCCAATTGTGGAAGAGCACAGTCTACTCTCTGTGTGCCAACATCAGTGCAAACTGTTGGTCACCAGTCCACGATGAGTTAAGTATAGGAATTGAGAGTAAATATTTAGAGACTTCACTGCCATTTGTCATTGTCACCACATCCAAGTATGTGATCGTAGGCTTGTCTGGTCAGCACAAACTATGGAATAGTCAGAAACATGAAGAAGGACCATGTGTGATGTTCAAGGTTAGTTTTTCAACTGTAACCCCAAAGTGTATACAAATCTAGAATTCACGGGTTTCATTAAAAGATGATTTAACTGTAACTGTATTATGTTACAGGATAAACTGCTGGAACTGGCAACTAATGAAGGAATGAAGATTAAAATTCAGCAAACTTGCTGCATTTTAGCTGAAAGTTAAAAAACAAATATCCTGAGTTTGCCGAAATGTGTTTGAAAATCTCTTCTTTCTGTCTGGTCAACATACCTCTGTGAGACGGGCTTCTCTCAGGCGTAATTAAAACAAAACACAGAAACAGCTTATATACCTCGTCTCCTGAAAGTAGCACTGTTGTATCCAACCTAGATTAATTAGTCAACCTAAACACTTTCCTACATGAAAAGCGAAGTATTCGTAAATATGGTGTTTGTTTAAAGTGTGCTTATAGGCATTTAATACAGGGAATCTCTATTTCACTTATGATTTTTTCCTTTGGCTAAAATTACAGAACGACAAAAGTTATCAGTATGAATAGTGATCTTCTATATAACTGCCTTTATATGCATTTTCATTGAATATGTAGCTTTTATTTATTTATTTATTTTTGCAGTACGCGGGCCTCTCACTGTTGTGGCCTCTCCCGTTGCGGAGCACAGGCTCCAGACACGCAAGCTCAGCGGCCATGGCTCATGGGCCCAGCCGCTCCACGGCATGTGGGATCTTCCCGGACCAGGGCACGAACCCATGTCCCCCCAATCGGCAGGCTGCGCCACCAGGGAAGCCCCGAATATGTAGCTTTTTGTAATTATTTCCCCAATTATGTTTATTCTTATTTATTGAAATATAATCTTATGTCTGCCTAATCTATAATAAAAACTAGGGGCTTGTATTTTGGTATCTTTGTTTTTAATTTTATTTTCCTAGTAATTTATTTTTATGGTATCCAAAATTATCAGTCCACAATGTACTGGAAATTAAAAACACCGGTCCTTCTCCACAGATGGTTTGAAAAGCACTGCTCTTGAATGTTGACTCCACGAGTCCCAAACTTTGTTTTGCTTGCTGACGCAGCCCTAACTCTTAGATCACTGCCGGGTCATAGTAGGTGCTCAAGAAACATCTGTCAAATAAATGAATGAATAAAACTGAGGTTAGTATAGGCCACAGCCCATGCCCTTAGCCACTCTGTTATACCGCCTCCTACCAAGGGTATAGAGGTCACATCAGGATCAGGATTAGGGTCAGACTAGCTGGAGAAGGCTTTCTAGAAGAGTCAGCTTGAGCACAGCCTTAAACAAAAGATGAGGAAAATTTGAAAAGGGTGAGAGGATTTGATCAAACCCTCTCTTTCAAAAGCTGAAAGCTAGAGTTACGGAACTGCTGCTCTCCAGAGAGCAAGCCCAGAATTTCTCCCCTTTCCTTGCTAACATTTAGCTTCTGTTGGGTCCTAAAAACCAGGTTCTGGTACAGATTTACAATTCACGGAGTTGTGTCCTCAGGAGTGAGTCTTGGGTAGGAGAGCATTTGAGGTTCTGCAGGCCAGAAGGCAAGAGAAGAATATTCTCCCACCTTAAAAAAGAAAAGGGTGAGAGGACAGAGGCAGATGTTCCCCACAGTGGGCAGGGCAGGGGTGGGGGGCAGCAATGGCAAAGGCAAAAGCAAGGCTCAGTGTAGCGGCCTGGATGAAACGGCTCTGCGATCTACCCAGAGACAACCTCCAGCTTGTGCCTGAAAAACAAAGGCCACCCTAGATGCACAGAGAACAAACTCGTAGCTACCAGAAGGGAGGGGGAAGCGGGGAAGGACAAGATACGGGTACAAACTACTGTGCATAAAATAAATAAGCGTGGGGCAGACACAAGATGGCAAAGTAGAAGGACGTGAGCACACCCCCTCTCACGAAAACACCAAAATCACAACTAACTGCTGAACAACCATCGACAGAATAAATAAGCTACAAGGAACAGCACAGGGAATATAGCCAATGTTTTATAATAACTATAAATGGAGTTTATAATATAATAGCCAATGTTTTATAATAACTATAAATGGAGTTTATAATATAATAGCCAATGTTTTATAATAACTATAAATGGGGTTTAATCTATAAAATTTGGAATCACTCTGTTGTACACTGGAAACTAATATTGTAAATCAACTCTGCCTCAATTAAAACAACAACGACGACTAAGTCCAGAGGTTACTGTGCTCCTTCAAAATCCACCAAGCCTCCAGCAGCGGCCAGGCTGCCAGGAGAGTTAGCCCTGCCCCATGACCGCCAGCATCATCACCTTGTCACCCTGCAGCCAGGAGGGCTCCCAGTGAAGCTGATGGTAGATCCTAATGCTCCAGGGACCACCACCTTGCACAAGTCTACGGGCTCCAGGGTTTTTGTATTTATAACTTGGTGGGGGCCTGTACAAAGAGGATTTCCCCAAATTGTTTAAGCTTCGGCCCCACCCCGTGACACCTAGACCTGCCCCGGCCCCTTCTCGGGCCGCCTCCTCCCTCATAGAAGTTGCTTTCCTCTCCTTGGAGGCAGGCATTCTATCTGCCACAAGGTGGCACCAGACATCATAACGTGAGACGGGACTGCACAGAGCATGTACGCAAAGCGTGAGGTTTTTGCTTCCATTCTTAGAAGCTGAAAAGCCCACTTATTTGCTCTTCTTTATATCCGTGGCAACCTAACACTTCTCTTTGCATGTTTCTGGTTTCATTTTTTAAGTTACACTGAGGTGGGCCCTGAGGGGGGTCAGATTATCTTTATAAATCCTACATATTGTGGGAACTAGAGAAACTAGCCAACTTAAAAACACCAATTAGTCAGAAACGAGAGAGCCCAAGGAAAGGAGAAAAACTCCTGTGTAAGAAAGAAACAAAGTAGGTGCTCCAAGTTCATGTCTTTTTACTTGTTAAAAACTGCACGGTTACAGAAGTGAATATGGATTTGAACACTTAGTACTGAAAATTCTCTGAAGTCCAATTCCTCTGTCCAGAGCAACATCTATTGAGAGTTTCTGTATTGTTATGTTATCAGCGTCCAAGAGAAACGTCAGGAACCATCGCACTCCCGATGCAGGGGGCCCAGGTTCGATCCCTGGTCAGGGAACTAGATGCCCCATGCCTCAACGAAGATGCCGCGTGCCACAACTAAGACCTGAAGCAGCCAAATAAAGATTTTTTAAAAAACAAACAAAAACAAACACCTGTACTTAAGGCAAGGAATTGGAAAACAACAATTTGTACTATTTGTGGTCTGCAATAACTCAGCACAGAATAATTTTAGGGTACCAGGTCAATAAGGATTAATATTTGGTAACTAAGCAGCACAAACTGAAGTCTTTTTTGTTATTTTTGAGAAGGTGAAACTAAGATTATTAACATTTTCAGAAGACATCTTAATTACTGTCAAACACTGCATGTAAAAAAAAATGCTAATCGGTGAGGCCAAGTTCATGTCCCTCAAAGCTCTCTTATCTATTAAAAAATGTTTATATTCTCATTCATTCTGTGAATATTTACAGATTGTCCATGCTTTGAAGAGCAGAGTGAACAGGAAAAGAGGGAAAGCAGCCATCGCTCAGCCTACTTTTTTACCCTTTAGAGTTCACAATGTTTTTCAAATCCGGTTTTTCAAATAACTCCTCTATCTGAGGACAGAGAAAGATTTTTCCGGAGAAATCACTGATAGCCACTGTAATAACAACATCTGCCCTTTACTGTGTGATCCACCCCTCCTTCCTTCTGAAACTCTGTTGTCTGTGGGTAAATGAGAAGCAGTTCAACTGGTTTGCTGGAGACTTTTACATGGGTGAATTTCCTTTGGAAAAGTAACTGGATGGCTACATTAACGCCAGCTGGGAAAGTGCGTTCCAGCCATTCTACTTCCTCCCACATCTGTATATGCAGGCCATTCCCCCCCACCCCATGATTGCACATCCAGCCCTATCTTATCCCACATTTTCAGGCTAGGCCCACATGCAGATGGGAAAGGGCCTCTTCTCATTCTTGGCTGCCTCACATGGATACCCCTTGGGTCCCTAATTTGGCAATATCCCAAAACTTCCTAATGTTCCTGGTACTGAGTTTGCTCTTCCTGGGCCAGAAGAGGTGGTGATCGGTCCACGGGGTTAAAAAAAATAATAAATGCTTGTCCCAGAAGCACCCACCTATTTCTCTGCACCTGAAAGAAACAAGTCGATTTGAAAGAGATAGTGTATGGGAGCAGCTGGGCACAGTGCCCTGTACATTGTGAGCCTTCAACAAGGCTTAGATGCTGCCTGCATCTGCGCCTTCTATGAAGCTTTCAACAAGGCTCCCACAGATGGAGCTATTTCTTGTTAGCCATCATTCCATCAGCGTCACCCAGCAATTCCAACACAGCACCTGGCAAACCACAGGCATTCAATAAAAAAGTGTGCCATGAATCTCAAGCTCTTGGGATCTCGATTTCTTTACCTTTAACATAGGGACTGTAACATCTGACTTCAGAGACTCTTCTATCACATGCTAAAGAGCCCAGACACAGTAGAATTTTATTCTTCTCTTTTTTTCCTTGGGAGAAAGATGGACTTGTCCACTTCTCCATCATCTCCCCACATGGCTCACAATCAGGTAGCCACACAAATAGTGTACGATCTGTAGTCCTCCACATATGTACACATCTCCATTTAATCTCTTCCTTGAAAGCATCAGACATAATTTTATTAAGCAGTTAAAGGAACACAAGCCTGCTAGATCAAAGCGGCCAACTGGTCACCCAGCTTTCCCAAAGTGGGGCTGTAGTTCATTACAGCCAGTCAGTTACTCGCATCCACCTCCCCTGTATGTCAACATGCCCGGGAAACAGACTCAGAAGCCCTGGGCACTGCAGGGAAAATCTTTCCAGGTAACCAATGGTATTAAAAAAGCAGACGTCTTGAAAGATGATTAGGACTGTAAAAAATCAGAGGTTCCTACAGCCTGAGACAGACCCCAGGTGCCCCCATGGAGTCTCACAGAGAAGTACAAGCTCTGCTGACAATGCTTTTTCTTTAAACAGATGGGCTGCTCCTTCCCAGACATTTTTGGACTAAACCCGAACCTTCACTTTCTTTGCAATTGTTTTTGTTGTCTGTGTTGTTTGTGAGGATCTTAATTCTGGCTTGAAGCACGTCCCCTTTCAGCTCTCATACTGGGTAACATTTGGCTTCCTCTTCTTCTGCAGGTTGTAGGCAGGAAACTGGAAAATGGGCCACAGGAAACCTGGCCTCCTACATCTGTCCCACTTTGTAATTGCAGCTCTGGTTTCATTTTGCCTTGTGTGTCAGCTCTGTTTTAACCCTCAACACGACGGCCAAACTCTGCTTTCTGTAAGAACACTGCTACTCTTATTGCCCAAGGAAACTCACTGAGACTTTTTTTTCTTCCCCAGAGTAATTAACCATATGAATTCAACGTGGAAAAAATACTGAACGAATTCTCCTAACAGTAGTCATTTGGATCAAAAGAGTATGGAGGGCTTCCCTGGTGGCGCAGTGCTTGAGAGTCCGCCTGCCGATGCAGGGGACACGGGTTCATGCCCCGGTCTGGGAAGATCCCACATGCTGCGGAGTGGCTGCGCCCGTGAGCCATGGCCGCTGAGCCTGCGCGTCCGGAGCCTGTGCTCCGCAACGGGAGAGGCCACAGCAGTGAGAGGCCCGCGTACCAAAAAAAAAAAAAAAAAAAAAAACAGAGTATGGAGCTAGAAAACGGATACATTCAAAGAGATAAAACTACTAATAAGTCCCCAGTGAAAATTCAAGACTACTTCATAATACTGCACACAGCAGAAGTTATATCAGTATGATTATTAGTGGTCCAAGGCTGCCTGACAAATTTTGACTTTTGAGGCTTTGATAAATAACATATGAAAATAAAATATAATCATTCTTCATTATAATCTCTCTCATTATGATGCTATTTCAAATTATGTTTCTTAACCATATCACCAACTATTAGGTTCAACCGTATGAAATTTTTTTTATGGGTCAAAAACAGTCAAAGACCAGCAGTCTCATACAGTCAACCTAAAGCATATAATTACACCCAGAGAACACACACACACACACTCATCCCCAGGGCAGTATCTTCTTCCTGTGTTTGGTCCATGGACCCTTTCTGAGACTCTAACATTCTCTAGTAGAGAAAAAAAGATATATTTAAATCCTAAAGGTAATTTATAAATCTCAAAGAGTCCCATTCTAAAGGAAATGTTAGCTATATCGTCCCCCACCAGCCAATACTGAGTGTCCATGGAATTCTCAAGAATAGGGCTCCTACAAAAAAAAATCCATTACTTATTTAAATAGGAGCTTTTCTTTTTTAACGCTAACATTTGATGAGCATTTACTATGTACCACGCATTGTGCTGAGCACTTGATACACGTTATCTGAATTTGATACTGCATGACTTAACAAGGTAGAATAAGACGCTCCGGCCACAGGAGTATTTTGGGAAAACAGAGACTTGTATACAGGGCACGTGGCTCCAAAGTCCAGCTTCTTAATCACCACACGTAGTTTCCCCAGCAGAGGCTTCATTTCTTATATGCACATCTCACTGCTACTAAGAGAAAAGTCCCATTTTAACACAGAGGGCGATACAACATTCCTATGAGAAATCAAATCAGGAAGTTTTCTTGTTCATTTCTGGCTTGCCTCATCTGTGACTCCAGTTGTTCCAACTGGTTCTGTTTTTAAGAAAATTTGAACCCATCCCACCATTACTTTTTTTAAAAACCCGGTTCCCCTTTAAAAAGATCTGCTATTGGTTTAAATACATAGCTGTGTCATCCAATGCTAAATAATCGAGGTTGCCTCTTGATGAAGACAGGAGGTGAGAAGCTGTGCCTTCTGTAACCTAGCTCCTTCTCAACAGGAAAGACTCATCCTCTTGTTCGGTGTGTGCACACTGTATGGTGGAACAAGAGGAAGAAAGTGGAAAATGAAAGGTAGGTGATGTTGCCGGGCCCAGAGTGGGGCCCCAAACCTGCGTGCATTTCACGTAACAATGACACGTACCACGAGAAACACTGCACTGCGAACGGGGACAGGATGGGGATCCCACTGAAACGACAAGACTGATGGGACTTGGTGAGCACCCAGCAGGGGCTAAAAATTTTTCCTTTGAAAACAAACACCTCTGGGGAAGCCCTCTTTCAGGTTCTAAGAAAGCCATATTTGGGATTTCATGGCATCCCATGACACACACATAAAATTTAAAAAGGTGTTTTGCATTCAGTAAAACTTACTTAAGATCTTGCTAACTGTTCTTGAATTTGAGCTTCAATTTAATGAGCTCCCTAATTTCCAGTGGGTATTTCCCCAAACACACTAACCTCTGATTCTTATATTTCATAGGCCTTTGAATGGAAAATCTTTTACCTAAATTTTTGTACTGTTAATGTTAATAAAATTCGATCCTGTGTGCAAGGGGAACATATAAATTCTCATCGTAGCCATGACCTTAAAGAGTTGCATGGGGCTTCCCTGGTGGCGCAGTGGTTGAGAGTCCGCCTGCCGATGCAGGGGACGGGGGTTCGTGCCCCGGTCCGGGAAGATCCCACATGCCGCGGAACGGCTGGGCCCGTGAGCCATGGCCGCTGAGCCTGCGCATCCGGAGCCCGCAACGGGAGAGGCCACAACAGTGAGAGGCCCGCTTACCGCGGAAAAAAAAAGAAAAAAAAAAAAAAAAAAGAGTTGCATGACCTCAGGCAGGGATGTTAACTTCTGTTTCAACTTCTTAAGCAAGGCCAACCCTATCCCCCCTCCATACATGAAGGTCAGCAAACTAAAAGACTTTTTACAATTAAGAGGATTTCAAAAGTAAAAATCTAAGATATCCTTTTGATCAATACATCGTGTAAGTGATCTTCAAAATAAAAATGGAATAATGCCTCCAGCTTCAAATAAAGCCTTCACAGAGAGATGTTTTAAATCTGTGGTTGCCTTCACATCAGAAAATGTTTATTTGCTCACTTTGTTTAGTTTTACAAAAATCGAAAAGAAAGGAAATCTTCCATGCCACTTCTACTAGAATGAAACCATAACCTTTCAGATAAACTTGAAACCTTTTCTGTGCTAAATAATAAGCTGGAGAAGGCCACAAGTATATACCCAGTGCGGTAAGAACACTTCTGCATGACACAAAATGATGGTAGTTTTTCCACATCCAGAAACTGAAGCATTTCCTGCCAGAGCATCCTCCAAACTCTTCTATTGTGTTGAAACTGTAAAATCTTTCTAAATCAGGACTTCCTCCTATTATGCTTTGGAGGCGTCTTTCTGGGAAGGGTAGATCCAAGGCAAAAGGTAGGAATTCCTGCAGCACCACCCAGTGGAAACATTAGAAAAAAAAAAAAAAGCAAGATAAAACACGTTTAATAAAAGAAAATTCATGTCCTAAGCTCTGCTAATTAAAAATCTGGACAGTGCGCGTTTTCCTACAATGGCAGCCAGCAATAGGTTTTGCTTAACAATAGTGCCCTTTTTCCTCGGTGCCGTTCCTTAAATGCCAACCACACAAATGATCGTCAACATCACATCTGCCTTGTCTCGCTCACATGTGTGCACACACACTGGGCCAGGGAGGAAGGAGTTCCGGGTGGGGTCAGGTGTGGCCCGAGACACCATCCCTTCCTCTCAGAAGGATGCCCCAGGGACCGTGGGGACCGGGAAATCTGCACAGCTGTGCTCAGCGTCCCAGTCCAGCTGCAGCGTCGGGCATTTCCTGGCAGAAAGGTAAGATCTGCGCATCTTTCCCTTTCCCTGGTCTGAATACACCTGGTCTGAGCCACCTCCAACATCTGCAGGCACTTTTACCTACCTCCCTCAGTCCCCCCCAGAGGGAAAGTCTCAGAGCCTTTCCTCCCCCTGTGGCCCTTATCTCTGGTCCCCCCGCAGCTCTCTCCACGGTGACCATCGCTTCTGCTCCCCTGTCCGACCAAAGCCTCCCACAGGTCGTTTCAGTCTCTGTCTACTTCACTTATGCCCTCATCAGAACACGTCTCTTCACCAGCGGCTGCCTCTCACACACGCATGACACATCAGGCTACTGACCTTGGGAACGGGATCGGAGCAATAGGAACCCCGACCACCTCCCTCCCGCTTTCCTTCCCAGAGAGCCCTGGCAGCAGCCAGGAGAGGGAGAGAGCCGTCGTCGTCTTCCCGGAGAAACTGAGAACTCTCTCGTCTTCTCTACAGAGTTTAAGATAATAAAGTATCATTTCTTCAATCACGTCTGGATGCTTAAGTCACTAAAGAAAATGGTCCCTAACACTGGTTAGGCACTCCTGGGAAAGTTATCTTCCCCTCTTCCTGGAATAAGTCCACCGAAACCATTTTACATGTCTTTTAAAAATAGAAAATGATACTAGTTAGTGGATCTTGATATTGTTTAGAAATATATGACCTGTGTTAAAATGTTACAATATAGCATATTTGAACTGGTAGTTTGCAAATGGCTAATAGTATTATAAACCCTTTTTTCCCCCTTTTCTGAAGTGTAACAGTTCACAAAATGTGCTGGTTTCTGGAAATGTCAAGATTTGGAAAATATTGACATTAGCTAGTCTTCGGGCCCCACTATATATAGTACTGTTGCAAAAATGTTACGAGTTACTGGTATTTGTGTGACACCTTCTTTAGGGATTTTGGAGAAGCACTAAGGCTGCCTTCCAGGGGTGGTTACCTAAGCAAAGAACTGCACTCTTCCAGATCCTGTGGTCACTTTAGCATCACCGTTTTTCTTCAGCGCTCTTCTCGGCAAAACTCTTGCATGGTTTAGAAAATGCAAATTCTAGGCCTCAACATTTATACATAAATCTGGTATGATAATATATTCACGTTGGAAGGGATCTATAAAAAACAGTGACTCTGCAGCCTTCAAAATATCATCACCTGCTCATGTGGTGGACATCTGTGGGGGATTTTAGCTGCATCCGAAGTCATGAAGGTAGACCCTCCCTTTTGTAGCTTTACTGTTTCCATATACATATTTCTCTCCCACATTTTTGTACAGGCATCAAGTTTAGCTACATATAACAAGTACAGTGCCAAAATGCAGTTTCTTCTAAATTTAAATAACTGCTAATAAAGTTCTTTTTAACATGAAGCAAAACTACAATGGGGTTAAAACAGCAAGCAAAAGGCATCTTGTTTTTCACAGAACGTCCATTTAAAATCTAGCCTGCCTTGTAGACAAACTACAGTAAGTGGAACACATTTAAAATATCTTGCTGTTTCTGTTGAGTACAATTATTTGTAAAAAAAAAAAAAAAAAAAAAACTTTTGCAAAAATAGACAGTGAGTGATTTCAAAACTAAATAATCTCCTCCAATACATTACACTTAAAACTTGTTGATTAACCCCCAAACTGCAATGAATACGTGAACAAAATAACATTGAAACTGTCATCAAGTGGAAGACCGAGAGTCCATCCTTTTGTGTCAGGTTGATGTTGTGCACACACATTTCCTTCAAGAAGTCAACAAAAGCATCCCACAGAAAAGAATGGCTGTTGGTGGCATCAGCATCCAGCATCAGGTATGTACCTAAAGCCCCCTCACAGCCCGTAATTGCCATTCGGGAATCTGCCCTCCACTGAGTCGGCTTTAGCCCTTTTTTTAAATGTCACATACAACTTGTTCCTCTGCTTACTCTTCCAGTAATTGTCCCACGTGAAAATATTAACTGTACAAATGCCAGCTTCCGCTTTAGATGATCTTTCCCCTTTGCTCCAGAAAATCACCCTTTCTGTATTTTAATCATCCGGTACATGTACGATCTTCTACATCAAGGTCTTAAAGTTTCTACTTTCCTAAAGACAAATTGGTAGGTCTTAATATTTAGGTTCAAAAACAAAACAAAACAAAACAAAAACAAAGGATGTGGCAAAGCCTAGAGGAAGATGCCGTTCTTGTGGTTCAGCTCTGATTTAAATCAAAGCAGGGCAATGCTCTTGAGAGTGAGACACAGAGCTTTTGAGAGCCCAAGTACTCTTGGGTCATTTTGTTTGATTCAAGACATCTTTTAACATCATATACTTTGGTGATCAAAGTAATTCACTTTAAGAAGTTGTTGGGGACTTCCCTGGTGGTCCAGTGGTTAAGACTCCACGCTCCCAGTGTAGCGGGGCATGGGTTCAATCCCTGGTCGGGGAACTAAGATCCCACATGCTGCACGGTGTGGTCAAAAAATAAATAAATAAAATAAACAGTAAAACAGGAGAAGAGATTTTTTTTAAAAGTACATTGAAAAATTGTTAACTCTCTTCAGAAGTACTCAATGTCATAAACGCAGAATTGAGAATTAGGGCTAAAGAGCCTAAAGAAGTGAACAAAGCAAAGTTAGGAATGCTGAGCGGCTGGCTGAGCGATGCTTCTGGTTTTGCTTCGACTATCAGAGGTGAAGTGGGCCCACCAACAGGCATTCTTCCCTCCTCTATAGGCTCAGCACGGATGTGACAGCATCTCTTTCTCTGCCTGGGGTTTAATCAGTTCCAACCCTGTCTCAGAATGTCACTTGGAGAATGTGGAGATGTTTGTTCTAAAATGTTTTTAAAAAGAAAAAAACAAAACAAAAAAAAAACCCCAGCCATGCTCTACTACCCAACACCCTCTGGTCTAAATGGTCAGTAACTGGAGCTTGAAAAACAGGCAGGAACATTAGCGAAAATAACTTCCCCACAACACTCATGAATTCTAGATTCCAGAGGATTTCAAAACGCAAGACCATACAAGAAGATGAAGGAGCCGCCTCCACATACAGTCTTCAAATAATACTAAACGTTTTGGTCCCTTCCTATATGTTCTGTATGGGGCTTGCTGAAATGATGAGGCATCTGAGCTTTCTCCTCTCCTGAAAACTATAACAAAAATCCAAGTTCTGTCTTGAGTTCTCACAATGAAATAATGATTCTTTGGGATGGAGAGCTTTAGCAAACATTCCTTTATGCTCTAATCCTCTGTACAGAAGTGGGGCTTGAATCCTACATGAGAGGGCTGACTCTACAGAGAAGGAACAAAAACTGAGATCACATACTGTCCCATTCTCTTAGACTCATGCATTCCTCTTGTAGCTACATCTATGGAGGCACACCCAAATACACAGACACACACACTCCACATCTGCCAATGCTTATCTCCAACAACCAATGGCTTGTATTTTAGCCTCTAAATGCAAACCTTCCGAACTCCAGTAAGGGGATGGGGGGAAGTTACATTTCCAGTTCACTGAGTATTAACCAGAGATGTATTCTTCTTAACTACTAGTGCTAGGAAATTGTTCTCACATCTACAGCCCCTTCCCCTTGCCTAATAGAGCTAACAGAGCATTCTGATCATTCTGGGCCCCAGGATCACCATTCTGAAAATGATGAGAACTTACAGGTGGAGACAACGCAGGAATCCCTGCAGTTAATTCCTACGGACAGACCCTACAGTTACCCAGGAGCACATCCTGGAATAAATTCTGGGGCTTATACTGTTGTGGTGGTGGTGGTTGTCTTAATCTCTCTTCTGACAATTAAGTGCAGGGAGAAAAAAAATCTGCTTAATTACACATTATGGTTAATCAAGGTTTGACTATCAACAAACCACTCCTTGGCAAAACCCAGCTGAAATTAACAGCAGATCTAGCCCTGGACCAAAAACAATTTAGGTATTTCATCATTCATCCTTTCATCATCACACAGGCAGTGTCATTATTTTAAAACTCGATCAGAAATGTCATTTATTAATTATAAAAGGTTATGGACAAAAGCTACACACACAGGTTTTAGTATAAGTGAGGAAGCAGTTTCAACAGTGAATATTATTATGGAACTCAGTCCAAGGGATCTATGAAAATGTGGTCAACTGAAGTCTTGATAAAGGACTATGATCCTTGCTGTAGAACGATTAATTTTAACATGGAAAGAACTGTACATTGAGGTTCTTTCAGGCTGGACTATCCTATAAATTACCTAACTGCTAACCAACCATTCTGAGTATAACGCTGATATCAACAATAGGGCTACAGTTTGTCCTCTCAGATGTTAACACACCTGATCTCTGTACATTCACTTTTCCTACAAATCTGGACAAAAATTCTGGAAAATGATATATCCTCTATACAGGATCTTCTTGGCTGTCTCTTTGGTTTAACCAAGAAATATGCTTCTTATTAATTCAAATAATTGACTGTCTAGGAAAGAGTTGGATTTAGGCATAGCAATAAAGTGCTTTATCAATTCACTGGCAAAATGCAAGGAGAGGAGCTATGGTGACAAAGTTTTCCCCCTTCAGATTGCTTTTAACTCAACGAATGCCAGGTATTGTACAAAGGGCTGGGATAAACACAAGGATGAGAATAGCAGATGAAGTCCAGAGGGAGCTTACAGACTGATGGGCAAGACAGATGGGAAACACATCTTGATACATACACGCACAGATATCCCTCAGTTTCCGAATCTAATGAATTCCAGGGTTTGGACAGTGACTCCAGATAGCAAAGGGTAGCCTGCTATCAAATCTACTTGGTTCCTGAGTTCTGGATAAGGAATATTAATGAATAATGAGAAACACCAGCCCTATCTCCAGATATATATATCTGAAACTGGCACCTGTGCTTGGATAGTAAGAATCTGCAGAGGGAGAATTCAGGTAACATGGAAACCTGTAAATAAAGCCTGTGGCAAGGACTCCGAAGGCCAGGGATGGATGACTGGGGAGATCTAACCTGGAGGACCAGCAAAGGCTTCCCCAGGGAAGAGATGGTTGAGCTGAGACCTGACAGATGACTACACACTGGCTCGAAAGTGGAGTGAGAGAAATCGATGGGAGTGGAGGACCTGGAGGCAATTCCCAGAAGCGAGAACAGCACTTAGAAGGGCCCAGTGGCCAGGGGGCACATTACACATTTGAGGAATTGAGGAAAGGCCAGCGTAGTTGGCCTAAATCACAGCATGCTGCTTACATTAAAGACTTTTGGTCTCTATCCCAGCTGAAGCCACTGGGAGATTGTAAGCAGAGGAGCGAAAAGGTCAGATCTGTGTTGGAAGGACTGCTCTAGCTTGTGGGTGGAGAAGGGACCAGAGGGAGGGGGTGAGGGGAAATGTGGACCCCTCAGATCCAGCGGTGGAAGATGGACAGCATTTTCAAAGACTATCAGGAGGAAAGAGTAGGGACCTGACCTGGTGATCGAAATCTTGGGGCCTGCTCAGCAGCCAACCTGGAGACAGTCACTGTCTCTGCCCAGTCACTGCCCTAGAACGAGGCAGTCGTCTTTAGAAATGAGTGGTGCCTGTCACAAACCTCAAAAAGAGGAGGAAAGGAAGCACTGCAGCTAATACTGACCTTCCCTCAGGTGTTCCTTATTCAATAAGGGGCCGACATGGGATTGAAGGGGAAACTTAAGGGGAATCCCTTTTTCCATCCCAAAACAGTTTTTAAAAATTGCTGTATATATCTCAAAGTCAGCTTTTGGGGGATGACAGCAAACATTCACTCTACACTTTCACAACTCCTAGAAGAATCCAAGTTCTTCATTCTAAAACAGAGCATAGACAAATAGGACTTTGGGATGCAAGGGATCGTCCCTACCTCTCTACTCCAGCCACTTTGCCCTCCAGCCAGGGAAACTGAGGTCCAGGGACATTAAGTGATATCCTCTAAACACAATTGGTTTTAAGGGAATCTACGTTTTCCCCACAGCATACATATTACTTTTGGTTAGTGTAAGTGATATTAAATAGTGTAGAAAGGATTTTTCCTCTTATTGGATGATAAGGAAATCCACACTTTCTGATGATTTATTTTTAACCAAGTAGATTAAATAAAAATACTGCAGTATCTTATCCAGGTGCTCTGGGGTATAATAACATGGTAGAGTCATGAAATTGCCATAATACAATTAAAAATAGCCAGGGAATGTTTTGGGGTGATGGAAGTATTCTCTACTTAGAGGTAGGGGGTGGGGATTACATAGGTGTATACAATAACATTTAAGATCTGTGCAGTTTCATGTACATAAGTTATACAACAGTGAAAGAAAGTAAAAGACACCAAGAGTCTCAGATTCATTCTATTGTTTGGAGTAAATGACCCCTAACCTCACCAAACAGTGTAAGAGAAGGTATCAGATACATGTGTTTTATACCTACTCCATCACTCCCATATTTATACCTGGAACATTAGGAATTGTTCTTAGATATGGTAGCTTTAAAAACACTTAGGATACTGTGTGCTTTAAAACTTCTTTTTAAAGCATGTATGTGAGTAAATTCATTTTAGTCCAATTCAGATCAGAATATATTAGTATAACCATCATCTTAATTTCTTTAAAAATATGCAAATAACTCTCACAGCCAATTATAAAATAACCCCATTTAATTCCTAATTTAATAATTACTTTCCAGCAACTGTAAATTAAAACACATAAAATGGTCAATGAGTAATTCCTAGTGGCAAATCAACCAAGTTACAACTTACTGAAATGATCAATTCAAAGTTTATTTTTAAACTGCTGACATATATGTAAGTTTCCAGTAATGGATGAAAGGTCATTTTCATTTCAGTTGTGGGTAGGGATAATGGGGAGTCAAATTTCTACTTAAAAGACTGAAGGCCCTTAGGATTTGTTAACAGTGCACCCCAGACATAGAAAACAAACTTATGGTTACCAAAGGGGAAAGGGGGGTGGGAAGGGATAAATTAGAAGGTTGGGATTAACATATTACATGCTACTATATATAAATAGATAACCAACAAGGACCTACTGTATAGCACAGGGAACTACAGTCAACATTTTGTAATAACCTATAAGGGAAAAGAATCTGAAAAAGAATTTATATAGGTATATATACGTGTAACTGAATCACTGATCTGTATACCTAAAATTAGCATGATATTGTAAATCAACTATACCTTAATAAAAAATAAAACAAAAACAGTGTGCGCGCACGCACACGCACACTCTGATAATTCAATTTACTGGGGCTGTACTGTAAGTGGCAAAACTGGAGTTTTCATGTTCTCACTGCCACGGTTTCAAACAAAAAGCTACATGATCTCAGTTCAAACTGGCCATGGGCAATAATACTCTTGAATTGAAAATCTACTTAAAAGTTTGGAAACTTTACTGATATAAAGTGAAACAGTAATAATTAAGAGTCACCAAGTGTGCAAGAGGCACCTTCCTCCCGCCTTTATAGTTAGAGAAGTTCAAGGTGTATTTTTGGTCTAACCTAGTTTCTCTGTTTTCATCACCCTGGACTTCCTTTTACTACATCTTGATATTCTACTGCAAATCATGACTCATCCTTAAATCATAGAGAAACTCATCAAAATCCCAAACTGCACAGCACATATGAATTCAGTCTTTCAAGAGGGCAGCATTCTTAGAACATTACTTGGAGCCACAGAGACAAAAACACTGAACAAGTTCATGTAGAAATTATGTCAATCCACTGTTGAGTCAACACATTTATTAGATCAATAACTACGAGCTCTATGTGTGGTAATTTTGGTCTTAGTACCAGTTACTAAACTGTGTTACATGATACGTTAACTGAAAATAAGCTACAAAACAGAAAGTATAGTGTGACTCCAATTAAAAATTTTATGTGTGCATGTGCAGCTGTGTGTATATGTATTTTAAAAGACCAGAAAAATATACACCAAAATGTTAACAGAGGGATTATGGGAGATGTTTTTTTTTTCTTTGTGGTTTTCTGCATCTTCCTAAGATAATTCATATTAATATTTTTTATAACAGAAAAAAACAACTAACCTTTAGAAAATATTGCTATACTAATGTAATCTCAAATATGTCATCAATCTACAAAGGCAAAGGGGAATTACGGATAAATAATAAAACATAAAATACTCTTGCCTTAAACATACAGAAAAATTTGCCATGAGTGGAGTCCTTCATATAAGTGACCAGGACCGCTCATCTATATGTGCAGGTACTGGCCCTTAGGGGCAGAAGCCAGCTGCCTACAGCCACGTCACAGCCAGGATAAAAGAAATGGGTTCTCTGCCCAAAGTTTAATGAGGAACCCCAGGTCTAGGAAACATGAAAATGGCTGAATCATTCCCTGGGACTGGAAGGGAGTAAAGCCGTTAATTAGTAAGCAGTAATTCACCATCAGCGAAAAAAGACTTTACTCCAGGAAGTCACATCCTTAGATAATATTTTTAAAGTGTTTTGGGTTTGTTTTGTCTTAGGTAATGTTTTGCAACCATATTGGTTTTTTGAATCCTATAGATACATAATTGGATAGCACAGGGCGCACAAAATCCGATACGTGACAGCTAAGAAAGGAATATTTTAATTTATACGCACTTCCTGGAAGCCCTTTAAAACTGATTTCAGGAAAAGTTCTAAAAAGTTATTACAAATATAAATTTCAATATATGATCTCAGGGTTACTGTTATTGTACATTACCAGGTTTGAATTAGTAAATTTTTTTTAAATAAGAAAAAGAGGAGGGCTTTAATAAATGTTTAGCAAACTTCAAAATTCAAATGGGGCTGTTCTCCCCAATGTGGGCTATTGCCATTCTGGTCTAAAAAGCATTAGTACCAAGTGAGTGAGGTTCAGAGATGGTCTCATTCAGCTCACAAAGGTACACCATCACACTGTCATTATTTACATGTCATTCCACACATATTACTGACCGAAATGGGAGAAAATTCATGCACACTGTGTTATTCACATGGCAGAAAAGTGCCAGTGATGACTTTTAAATGTTCTGTTCCTTGAATATGCATATCAAAGTTGCCATCACCATTAATGTAAACAAGAGTTTCTCAATCTGGGTACTCCTGACATTTTGGGCTAGAAAATTCAGCCCAGTAGAACCCCCTCTGATTATAACAACCAAAATGTCCCCAGATACTGCCAAAAGTCCCTTGGGGAGCAAAATTACTCCCAGTTGAGAACTATTGATATAAATGAACATCACTCATTCCAAATAATAACTTATCGGAATGAAGAACACTAATTATCCCCTTTTTATTTTGAACGAAATGTAGTCTTGAAAGGAGAATACTTAACAACCTTCATCCTTAAGGAATAGTCATGCAAAGTGATGTTGGCTTTGGAAAGCTTTTTTCCTTATCTATTTAATGTAAGTTCTGTTATCCTACTCACAGCTTTCAATGCAACAATTTATTGAGCATCTACTCTGCACCAGATGCGGTGTTAGGGACATCCTGTACTCACGTCCACTGACTCACACCCTGCTCAGGCTGTTTGGGTTGTTTTTAGGACATGCTTTGCCACCAGAAAAGAAACACGGACACCTTAAAAAACACTCAAGAGAGCAGAGTGTCCTTGTCAATAAAGGAGCCCCACAGTTCCAATCAGTTTCCTTAAAATTCTTTACCCTTTTTAGTAATTCTACACATTTCCAACATTTAAAGGTTTAAAAAAAAAGGCCAGAAGGCCTTTGCTATATTTGGCATAGAATGACCATCAGGGGTCTTTGCAGGCAGGATCATTACTGGAAACTCCAAAAACAATTAGGGACAGTCTTCTTAACTGTCTGACCCACGTGCCCTCCTAACACAATTTGTAATTTTATAATCCCCATAAATTGAAACTCATAACTGACCTTTCCCAAATAAGTGTGTGTCACAGAGAGAAGAAAAGGGAGAGAGATCGGAGGGTATTTTTTTGGCAGTAGGGCTCAGAAATCAATTTGAGCTCATTAATAGATGCCCGGAACATGCTTGGTTTCTCGTCACCTCCGCCCTCCCCCGCCAGGAGTGAAGCACAGACGCAAGAGGATGGGTGTGTTTGAGGTGCGTGAGCAATAGAAAACACACACACACACACACACACCTGGGAGAGAAAAACCTGTAAGTTCGAAATCCAAAATGGCCAAAATGACTTGAAAGTTTTCAAGATGCTGCCCTGAAAAGGTTCGTTGGGCGGCTGCCCCTCTAAGTAAATAAAGCCATAACTTGTCTCCCTCTCCAGCGCAGGGTTCCCCCGGCTGACAGTGGCTGCACAAAACCCCTCCTGTGCCGAGCAGCGGAAACTCCTAATGAGATTAGTTGGTGTGTGTGCAGACATTACTTAGCAATGACTACAGGGGCTCTCTCTTCCTGCAGCAGCCAGTGGAAAATTCAGGGAACTTTCTCCCCCGCAGCAGCAGAATCCCTTTAACCCTCTTCCCCAGCCAACTCCAAAAACAACTTAGCCTCCCCCAGCGTCCCCCCTCCTGGCCGGAGTGCTGGGGGGAGTTAAAGACCCGCCAGGGACTTCCAAAAGCGGGAGGGTGGGAGGGGGCCGGCGGGGAAGGGGCGGGTGACCCCTCGAACACTACAAAGGAAACTGTAAAAGGCACAAATACATAAACCTGAGAAGGAGCAAACCACAGTTTCTTTGTGAGCTCCTCTAGTGAGTCATTTTCAAGATGCTGTCTGCTGCCAGTTTCAAAGCGGAAGCGCATGGCAATTAGTCTTGCCGTTTCCAGACAAGCCAGAAACTCTCCCGACACTCGTTTTTTTTTTTTTTTTTTCCTTCTAAAAAGCCCCTTTTGCAGTTTCTGAAATAACATTTCTTTCTCCCACCTCCATCCGCCGCCTAACTGCAGCTTGTCCTCAGGACAATTCGGTTCAGAAAACGTAACAAAACCGAGACCTCTAATTTTTTTTTTTTTAAGCCCTCCAAAATTGTAATTCCTCCCCCCAAAAGTTACGGAAGCATTACAGGCCAACATTCAGATGCAAGCTGAAGAGCCTCATCCCAAAGTGCTGAGGGCTCCAAGACCACCTCCTGCCCGGTCCTCCTCCAAAACCATGTCCAGTAATGACTCCACCGGCTTTTAAAGGTCCGGCAGGGCGTGCGCCTGGGGCGGGGACCCGGGCGGGGGTCACCTGCCGAGCGAGAGGGGACGCGGCCCCCAGCCCCGCGGCTCGGCTCCCCACGCCCTCCGCTTCCCTCTCCACCCCTGTCCTCTCCCTGAATTCGACCGTCGGTGCCCACTGCCACCCCGAGGAGAGCCACAGCCCCGGCTAGGTCAGCGGTGGTCCAGCCTCCAGGCACGCAGCCCGCTCCAGTCACCGTTCCTCCCAGAGGGACCCCAAGTCTCACCGCCGCCCGCTCCCCCGCGCGCCCCCTCCTCCCGGCTCACAGCGCAGCCCAGGGCGGGGTGTGCCATCGCCGAGTGGCCGCAGCCCCCGGGCCGGCGCGCGGACCCGGCGCAGGAGCATCCCAGCTGCGCCCACTCCCCGCGGCCGCCCCCAGCCCCGGGCCTGCAGCCTCCGACGCGGTGCCCACCCGCCCCACCCCCACCAAGCCAGAGAGAAGAAAGAAAGAAAAAACCAAGCCCCACGAAACTTTGCAACTGTCCGAGCAACAGGCACGGACCCTACTACATACCCAGATGCGGGGGAGTTTTCAAGATCCTTCTTCGGGGGGAATTTCTAGGAGGAACCGGGCGAAAGTCCCCGACTTTCCATGCTGACAGGCGTCTGCAGACGGTCTGTTGCTCTTGTAATGAGATCCTGATTTTTTCCCCTTTTTTTTCTTTCTCTCGCTCCTCTTTTTTTTTTTTTTTTTTTCCTCTGGTGTGTGTGAGAGCAGGAAGTTGGAGCAGTCAGGCCGAGCCGGCTCACTTCCTTTACTGCATTATTCCCCAGGCGGTGTGCAGTCTGTGTAAACAGGCTTTTCCGCCCCGCGCCGCGCGCCCCGGCCGCGGCTGTGCGCCGGGGCTGGCCGCCGAGGCCCGCGCATACTCCGCCGCCTGGGGCCCCGCACCGTGCCCCCACCCGCCGCGCTCCACGCTTCCTGTTCGGCCACCCCCGGGGAGGAGCCTCCGGACCCCGGGCGACTCCGCGTGGCCGCAGCCCCTCCCCACGGGGGGGCGGGCAGCTCGGCCAGAAACGCAGAGAAGCGGCCCCCGGCGCGCCGAGGGCCTGAGCTTGGGTTGTGGCGAGACGGGGGATCCCTCTTCTTCCCCCGGGGGTCCCTGTGCTGGGGACCGCGCTGGGCCCAGCAGTAGGGTCTTGCCCTGCTCGGTCGGTCTGGGCGGGGAGGCCCGAAGTGGGGAGGCCGCTGGACTCGCTGTTTTCTGTCAGCTGGGATGGAAGAGTTGTAGGGCCAGGGGGCATCGGGAGTGGGGCCCGGGTGCTCTGGGCCAAGGGCTGCTTTGCTTGTGGGTGGGGGTGTGATTGCTTAGGCTGAGAAGATGTAGCATGTGCAGAAAAGGAGGCACGGGTTTTGTCAGGGGATGGACACAGTTCCTGTCTGGGATTTAAAAAAAAAAAAAAAAAAGCCAGTGCTCAGAGTAGGGGGCCCACTTTGGGGAAAAGGATGAGAAGCCGTAAACTGGAAGCCAGGATTCTCCAGGAAGAGCCCTTTCTGGCCGTTCGCTATGGCCCCGCCACAGGCCCAACCTTTCCTGACTGCTAAGGGACTCCGGAGCGAAATGAGCAGCGGCCACAGAGCCGAGTGACTGAGGCTTCCGAGGGAGGCTCCGTGGTCTCAAAACTGGACTCCACAACACACTATCGCTCAAGGACCGCCCACCCCGAAGGGCTCAGGCCAGGCTCTGACGGGAGAGCTTGTCCACTGCCCTGAGGCTTAGAGGAGGGAGGAGGGTGCCGGTGGAAGAGTCCCTCAGCCCAGCCCTGTGCGCCAGCCCCAACTGCTCCCCTTTTGGACCCCTCCATTCCCATACCTCCGCCCCTTAGCAGCGCAGACCGGCGGCTCCCAAACTTGAGCGTGCGCCAGCATCACGTGGGGGGCTTGTTAAAACACAGGTTTTAACCTCACCGCCAGCGTTCCTAATTCAATACGTCGGGGGTGGTTCTTAGCCCTGGCTAAAGTTAGAATCACCTGGGGAGTGTTTTGAAAACTATTGATCTCTATACACAACCCAAACCAATTAAGTCAGCTTCCCCGGGAGCCGGGAGGCGTGAGTGCTTTCCAAAGGATGGCATTCTAAGAGCTCCTCCACTTTTGTTTCTTATTTCTGCAACCTTTCTGATTATTTGTTTACGAATCTCTCACTAATTACTAACTGTCGGCCTCTAAGGGCAGGGTTGTATTTTACTCTAGTTAGTACCAGGTCAGGGCACCTGACTCATAGGACAGTCCAGTTGGCAGCATTTGCTTTGAGGCTGGCATGGATAGTTCAGTGAGAAGTGGGACAAGGCCCACCAGACCTCTGAGAAGGGTGGGAAAACATGAGGTGTGGGGGGCCGGGGGAAAGGTAGGGGAGTAGAGAAGAAGGAGAAGATACGGGAGAGAGGGCTGTTTATCAACCCCTGATTTTCCACAGCTAATTTCACACTTCAGGGATTATTGTTTTAATCCCTAGTGGGCTTCTCCTGTCACTCAGCAGAGCTCACTCTGTGTCCCTGTATGATCCAGCTGTGGACTGGGAGAATGTAAACTTATTTTATTTTCCTTCTCAGGGAGAAAATATCTCACACATACAATTAAGAACGCTGTGTTGCTTTATCTAAAAAGTGTATACCAAAGCCAAGCATATCTTAAACCAGTGACTTTCATGATTTTTATTGTACATCTTCACAACAAATCTTTGTTGAATCCTAATATGTGAGAGAAAAGGTGTACATGTTTTCATCAGGCTTTAATTGTTCTGAAGAAATGGCTTTGTCTAAGGCACCCCTGAAACACTCATGGGCAGCCTTGGCGTTTCCCAGACCAAATGAAGACCTCCTTAAGTTTTCCTGGTGTTTTAGGTTGTCCATACCACTATGCCAAGCTCTTTGTTAGAATGAATAACTCAGAGCTGACACTGCTCTTCCCCAAGGCACGGGGAACAAATTTTACTTGTAGGTGTCTGCAGCTTCTGTACCTTGCATAAGACAGCTTCTGCTGTCTTTGCTCAGGCTGCTATAATAAATGCCTTAGACTGGGTGGCTTAAACAACAGACATTTATTTCTCACAGTCTGGAGGCTGGGAAGTCTAAGATAAAGGTGCCAGCAGATTTGGTTCTTGGTGAGGGCCCTCTTCCTGGCTTGTAAAGGGCCACCTCTTGCTGTGTCCCCACATGGTCTTTCCTCCATACACACATGTGGAAGGAGAAAGAGAGAGGAAGAAAACTTTTTGGTGTCTCTTTCCATAAAGGGCACTAATCCCATCATGGGAGCTCCACCCTCAGCACCTCAACTAAACCTAATTATCTTCCAAAGGCCCAGCTTCTTAATACCATCATATTGGGGGTTAGGGTTTTAACATGAATTTAGTGGAGACGTTAACATTCAGTTCATAATATCTGCTATTGGTTTTTTGTGGTTTCCTTCTCACTATCAAAAAGTAGCCAAGAGATGTGGCATTTAGTATTGTGTGATCCACACTATTTTTATGCTTCTGTTATAAAACAGATAGGAGTTAGGATTATATGGGTTATGAGTAAAATTTCTTCAGGAATCCTTTATAGCAGGTGACAGGATCATTCATTTCTGCTAGCCAAGAGAGAATGAGGCTCTCTCAGCTTTGATAAGAACAGCAGACATCTTACCAGAGATTGGAGTTAGTCAGTGTGATGTGTTGGAGGGTGCTTGGGGCAGGATGGAGGAGGATCAGCTCAAATAAACCCTACAGATGAAGAGTGGAGGTGGGGGCTGAGTCTCCTGAAGAAAATCAAAACCCTGGTTCCAAAAGAAGGGGTGTATTGGTCAGCTTTTGCTAGTATAATACTGTGTAACAAACAACCCCAACACTCACTGGCTTGCTTAAACAACAAATGGGTCTTGGTTGGCTGGGTTCATGTTTGCTTCACGTTTTTCTCATTCTGGGACCCAAGCTGAAGGAACGGGCTCAATATGGGACACGTGGATTTCTGGAAGGGCAGGAGCTCCAGAGAAGTGAGTGGAGACACATGGAGCCTCTCAAAACCTCTGCTTGGGACTAGCACACCCCCATGTCAACTCACAACCCAGTGGGGAAAGCAAGTCATATGGCCAAGACTAAAGTCAATGGGACAGGGAGAAGAAAAAGGAGGGAAAAAGGGAGAATTCTGAACAAATAATATAATCTACCACAAGAGAAAATGGATGTTGGGTATACAAAAACAACAAATCTCTTTGTTCCCTCATAATTTAACATTCCATAATGTATAACAGAATGGGATGCTGTGGATGGTTTAAAAAAATACAGATGGATGAGGAAGTATAATTAGATAGGACAGGAAAAAAATGAGTTTTAGAATATATCAAACTAAAATATTTTAGAACACAGCAGAACAAATAATATATGAAACGTATGAATTGATGGTATTAAACTTATGAATTGATGAATTTTGGTAGAAACTCAAAAGCGGTTTGCCTCAGTACTTTGGAGACTGCCTCAATGTTGAGGGGGATGCGGGTAGGAGTTGGGAATAGACAGCCAAAGCCTGATGGGAAGGCAGCCCACTCAGGTGGCAAGTATACATTTGGAGTCAGGAATTTTGGGATCCAGTCCCATACTGACTTCTTCTAGCTCTGTGACCTTGACTAAGTCACTCACCCTCTCTGAGCCTGCATGAACATCAGTTTTTACTGATTTTTACAGTGAATGCCAATTTTACATTAAAACAACATGTGTTATGGACCAGGATTCAAAAAATTTCATGAACCTCATTTGAAAGAGTATTTAAAATAATTTTATAGACTTGCAGGAAGACCCCACTGGGAGTCTGCATTCTCCCTTTTGCATTGTTAGAGATCTTTCAGTGGGGACATTTGGGAAGCATTGATTTGGACCATCTTTTTCGCCCTCAGACTGGTCATCGATAGGCCAGAGGTTGGCAAACTGCAGGCCCACCGCCCGTTTCTATGACTTTCAAGGTAAGAATTAACTATTTTCTTTTTAAAAAAATGTTTAACTGTGGTAAAAATCATAACATAAAATCTACTATCTTAATTGTTTTTAAGTGTTCAGTACAGTAGGGTGTTAAGTATATTCACATTGTGGTGCTACTGATCTGTAGAATCAAAAGTTTCAAAACTGAAACTCTCCACCCATTAAACACAATGCTCCCTCCTCTCTTACCCCAGCCCCTGGCAACCACCATTCTACTTTCTGTTTCTATGAATTTGACTACTTTAGGTACCTCATATAAGTGGGATTATATACAGTATTTATCTTTTTTGTGACTGGTTTATTTCACTTAGCATAATGTCAAAAGTTCATCCATGGTGCATCATGTGACAGGAGTTCCTTCCTTTTCAAGGCTGAATAATATTCCATTGTGTTTATATACCACTTTTTTTTTTTTAACCATTGATGGACATTTGGGTTGTTTCTACCTCCTGGCTCTAGTGAACAATAAGAATTTACATGTTTAAGCAGTTGAAAACAAATCAAAGGAAGAATAATATTTCATAATATGTAAAAATTATATGAAATTCAAATTTCAGTGTCCATAAATAAAGCTTTGCTGGAACAGAGCCACGCTCACTCACTTACGCATTACCCAACACTGCTTTTGCACTACAGTGGCAGAACTGAATAGTTGTGACAAAGACTGTTATGGTCTATAAAGCTGAAAATATTTACTTTCTGATTCTTTACAGAAAAAGTTTGTCATCCCCTGGCATAGGCCATTTGAGACAAATGAGATTCTGCCCCGTTTTTTGGTTTGGTTTTAACTGCATTTTCTTTCCGATTCTGAAGAAGGCCTTTCCTTGCCATATGGGGTAAAAATCTTGGTGTCTTTAACAAACTTCACATCCAGGAACTTCATCTTCAGAGGAAACCAAGTTGTTGTGCTTCATTTAATTCCTCTTATTCGATCTTCTTCTGAGGTGGAGAATAGCTGGCTTGGACTCTCCTAGCCCCGGAGACAGCCTTTCAGACTTTTCTCTGGTCTCTGAGTAAACCTGAGTTCCCAGCCCTGGTTACACGTCAGAACCATACGTACCAGGGCCTCACCCCTGAGATTCTGAGTTTGGGTCCGAGAATCTCTATATCTCCAATGCTCCACCCAGATGACCGCTCTCCTTGTGAAACCCTTGTAAATGTCTTACTCACCCTTTAGACTAAGCTCAAACCCCACCTCATCCAAGAAGTCTTCCAAGATCCACCAGATGAAGTCTGTGGCCCATTTCTCCTGCATCCCCACCACACAGGGTTTGAACTTTACCACTTAGCATTATCCCACATGCCTGCAAAAAAAGTGCTAACTAATTTTTTTTAATCAATCAATTCATCAGTAATATTGGGTTGGCCAAAAAGTTCGTTTGGTTTTTTCTGTAAGATGGCTCTAGTAGCACTTAGTTGCCTCTAACTTAATTGGAAAATTTTATTAGATTGTATTGTGACAGCTGTCATATCAGTGTGCATTTTTAAAAAAACATCAAAATTGGTGAATTTTTGTGTAGCCGTTTTAAGATGGAAGAAAATAAAGCAACATTTTTGGCATATTATGCTTTATTATTTCAAGAAAGGTAAAAGCACAACTGAAACGCAAAGAAAGATACGTTAAGTGTATGCAGAAGGTGTTATGACTGATCAAACGCGTCAAAAGTGGTCTGTGAAGTTTCGTGCTGGAGATTTCTCACTGGACGATGCTCCACAGTCAAGTAGACCAGTTGAAGTTGATAGCGATTAAATCAAGACATTAACTGAGAACAGTCAACGTTATACCACGCGGGAGATAGCCAACATACTCAAAATATTCAAATCAAGCGCTGAAAATCATTTGCACCAGCTTGGTTACATGAATCGCTTTGATGTTTGGGTTCCACATAAGTTAAGCAAAAACAAACTTCTTGAACATATTTCCCCATGCAATTCTCTGCTTAAAAGTAATGAAAACGTTCCATTTTTAAAACAAATTGTGACAGGCAATGAAAAGTGGATACTGTACAATAATGTGGAATGGAAGAGATCACGGGGCAAGCGAAATGAACTGCCACCAACCACACCAAACGCCGGTCTTCATCCAAAGAAGGTGATGTTGTGTATATGGTGGGATTGGAAGGGAATCCTCTATTATGAGCTCCTTCCGGAAAACCAAACGATTAATTCCAACAAGTACTGCTCCTGATTAGACCAACTGAAAGAAGCACTCGACGAAAAGCGTCCAGAATTAGTCAATAGAAAACACATAATCTTCCATCAGGGTAACGCAAGACCACATGTTTCTTTGATGACCAGGCAAAAGCTGTTACAGCTTGGCTGGGAAGTTCTGATTCATCCGCCGTGTTCACCAGGCATTGCACCTTCGGATTTCCATTTATTTTGGTCTTTACAAAATTCTCTTAATGGAAAAAATTTCAATTCCCTGGAAGACTATAAAAGGCACCTGGAACATTTCTGTGCTCAAAAAGATCAAAAGTTTTGGGAAGATGGAATTATGAAGTTCCTCACAAATGGCAGAAGGTAGTGGAACAAAAGGGTGACTACGTTGTTCAATAACGTTCTTGGTGAAAATGAAAAATGTGTCTTTTATTTTTACTTAAAAACCGAAGGAACTTTTTGGCCAACCTAAAAGGAGTGATAATGCCATGAAGTTTTGTAAATGATATTGTACGGTACTGAGGCATGTGAACAATCACTAGGAGGGAGAATAACTGATGACATTTGGAAGGAATTAACACTGATTCCAAGCTTTAGATTTTTTAAATTCACAATTGATTGAAATTTATTAATACTTTGTATTCTCACACTTTGTATCCCCAAATCCACATTGTAGCATTACAAAGGAAAGGAGATTAAAACACAGTGATCGGGTGTCACAACTCAAAAAACTGTGAGTCGCTGCTGTCATTTCCAGGATGCATACAACTGAGAAACTGTTGACCAGCTACTGGTCAAAATCATTTCCTACGTAATAGAAATCTGACTTGTCCGGAAAGGTACAAATGGTCTTGGGCCTTTTTTCTTTCAGTGATGCCCAGAGTGCCTGTGCAAACAGCTGCTTTGGATTTTAAATGTGTAGATCAAGAAAACAGGGCACTTCCTCTCTTGTTTTGATCCTAGAAGGTGTTGGGCAAGACTCTGAAGGAAACTGCAGTCTTTCTTTTCCCACAGCATCGCAGTCACAGAAACCCAGGCAATGCCCCATGGGCAGGAGGTCGTGCTGTGCTTTAATGGCACAGATGGGCAAGGGGTGGTTTGGGGAGTTTCAAGACCAACTCCTTGATGGTGGAAAAATCTAATGAATTGGAGGCTGATTATCACCTTTGAAAAATCCTGAAACTCAAATGACAATAGTGCTTTGAGAGCAGCAAAGGAAGGCTTGGGGCCATGACCAGGCTTGCCAGAGATGATGGTAGCACAGGGGTCTTCAGAGGGAGTAGAAGCTCCCAGGCACAAGCATAATAATTTAATTCCTTCCCAAGGGTCTATTTGCATGGGGCGACAGGCCTTGTTTGGGGAGGCTGGAGCGAAGGCGGGGATTTTGATGCAAAATCAAAACAGATGAAGTTGTTTCCTGCGAAATTTAGGGGTATTCTGAACCCAGGCACTCCTTCTGCCTGGGGTCCAGCACCAAGATGAGAGGGCATGCAACCTGACATTCCCTGTAGCCATGAGGAAGCCCCTGAACAAGGAAGCCAGAGAACAAAGAACAGGAGGGGATAAGCCTTCATGTTTCTGTCTGGAAGGATCTCCAGTAGGAAAGGGAGAGGGAAGTTCTCTGACGGGCAAGTTTAGGAATAGAAACTGCAACACTTGGCTCAGCTCCCACCTGCCCTCTCTTTTGGAACCCGCTTGTCCCAAGAACACACGGTCTCTGCTCTCCGTGCTGCGGGTGCCTGCAGTTTTCCAGCTCGGCCCAGGTAGGTAAGTTTAATCTGGGGCCGAAATGCCAGCCAGCCCACTGTGCCTGTAGATGGGAGGATCATCCTCCAATCTAGCTGTTATCGGTAGTAAGACGATTATTTTCATCTCCACCAGCCTGGCACCTGCTTTCTCTCTCAGCTGTTTCTGAAACTGGACAGGAAAGAGAGGAGTAATTTGGAGGGCTGGGGGTTTACCTAGCCAGCTCGTGTAAGACATCGCAATTGGAATTCTGAGAAATAACCAGAGAAGACTGGGTTTAGGGGCAGTGGAGGTGCAGTACTGAGTACCCCATGAGCATGTAGAAGTTCAACAATGTCATTAGTGGGGTGTCCATGGTCGTAGGGCCTCACGTGTACCCACAGGCTGATGTGACTACAGATGTAACCCAGGATGGAGGAGAAGGGAAACGCCACCTACAGGCTGCTGTCAGGAACCAGGCACCGTGGTTTGGAGGTAAAGGAAGCTGGGGCAATGGCGTGTTATTGAACTAGCTTTAAATTAACTAGGATTTCTGTAGACTCCTGTGAGGGCTCTGAGGACAGAAGCAGACGCTGGGGTGAAATGAATGGGAGAAGCATCTTCTCCCCAGAAAGTGTCAGTGGATACTCTTAAGAGGGGTTGAGACTTGGTAATATTACAGTCATTCCCCCCTTCATCTCCACAGCAATACACATTTCTTGAATAAATATCATAGATACTCAAGGAGAAAAAATAATTATTAGAAAATACGTATAATGCCTCACAGTGTAAAAAGTGTCACTAAATAGATGAATTCAATTGCTCTCTAATAGTATGAATGCTGTTTTACATTTGATACTACTGAGGAGTAGGAATGTTAATTTGTGTGTTCAAGATCACACAGTAAATGATGGGGTTGGGACTAAAGCCCAGGTTTTCTGACCAAAACCCAAATCCTTTCTGGTATTCTTTGCTGAGTTATAATAGAGGACCACACAAAGTAAAGAGAAGAAACCCAGGATGGAGAGGCAGGGAAACTGGGGGGAGTGCAAGTGCTACCACTGATTTGTCCTATGGCTTTTCTTAGACTCAGCGTCTTCCCTCGTCAAACTGTAAACTGAGGGCGTTGGACCAGAGCATGTCTGAGACCCTGACATGCTATGAATGTCCTGGCTGGTTCTCAGCATTAACTCACCTTCCACGGTACTTATTCACAGCAGTTCTGCCTAAGAAGCCCCCGGTCACAGAATCTGCTCAGCGGAAGGCCGGGGTGCTTTAATCTGCCCCCTAGAGCAGTGGATTGAAAACTTTAACTCCTACCCACAGGAGGAAATGCAGTTTACATCTAAGCCCTATACACACATGTAAAGAATTGAAACAGCCTTCACAAAACAATAGTTGTTTTTAATGTTTACTATGTGTGATGTATTTTGATATCTTCTATCCTGTTTTATTTGCTTAGAAAATGTCGGCTGCAGCCCACCAATCTGACTTCATGATCCATGAATGGTTTGAGAGGCACAGATTGCTGAAAACTGACGGGTAGTGGTGGGGCAGACCATATGACAGCGGGATCACAGAAGCCAGATGAGGTCGAGTAGGAGAAGTGGCTTCATATAAAAGGGAGAGCATTTGCCTGTGTATGTATGAGTCAGTGCCCTTCTAAACATCCCCCTACACTTTCGCATTGTCTGTCATCCCACCAAGCACATTCCCACCTCTGTCACGAAGCTATCTTCCCCAAATGCAATATTTAAAAGATACTTCTGAATGTCTTAGCTTTGTTTTTCACTGTCTTGATTTATCAGCCCACCAGCCAACGTATTTCTTGAGGAACCTGCACTGTGTCTGTAGCCAGCTGCTGTACAGTTGGCCCTCAGTGTCTGTGGGTTCTGCATCTGCAGATTCAACCAAACACAGATTGAAAATATTTGGGGGAAAAAATTCCAGAAAGTTCAAAAAAGCAAAACTTGAATTTGCTGTGCACCCAGCAACTATTTACATAGTATTTACAACTACTTACATAGCATTTACATTGTAGTAGTATTATAAGTAATCTAGAGATGATTTAAAATATATGGGAGATACAATGGAATATCATCAGTCAGCCATAAAAAAGAATGAAATGATGCCATTTGCAGTGACATGGATGGATCTAGAGATGATCCTACTAAGTGAAGTAAGTCAGACAGAAAAGACAAATATCATATGGTATCGCTTATATGTGGAATCTAAAAAATGATACAAATGAACTTACAAAACAGAAACAGACTCACAGACATAGAAAACAAACTTATGGTTACCAAAGGGGAAAGGGAGTGAGGGATAAATTAGGAGTTTAGGATTAATAGATAGACACTACTATATATAAAACAGAAAAACAACAAGGCCCTACTGTATAGCACAGGGAACTATATTCAATATCTGGTAATAATCTATAATGGAAAAGAATCTGTAAAAGAATATATATATATATATATCTGAATCATTTTACTGTACACCTGAAACTAATACCACATTGTAAATCAACTATACTTCAATTAATAAATAAGTAAATCAATCAATCGATCAATAGGTAAATTTCAGAAACTGATTTAAAAATACATATGGGAGGATGTGCATAGGTTATATGTAAGTACTACACAAATACCAATGGACAACTGTACTTACCATGGTGGGACGTGTGATATGTTAAGGGGGTGGGGGCACAGGACAAGATCCAGATGTCACCACGGGAAGGCTGGTTTGGCTGGTGGTCCATGGATAGCATCACCTTGGTGATGGTCTTAGCCTGAGCTGACAGGTTCAGAAAGTGGACCTACACCTCTGAGCACGGCCTCACCACACAAGGCCTCATATTTAGCTCTGACATTGTCGCCAAATGATCTTATTCTTACAGGTACAGAGACAGCCTGATAAAGTTGAAAGTAGAAGGCGTTCATCACATATCCTTAACCATACATCCCATCCTCCAACCACTGCTTAAAGTGCACTAAGAATTAATATTTTTGTAGGTCCTTAATTATATTGTCACTAGCACAATAATATCGCATTGTTTTGTATGTTAACAATTAAAATGTAAAATGTTACTATATACCACAAGTTTTATACCCTTCTTTTAGCATTTGTTCAGTTTTTTGTTTTTTTTTTGCGGTACGCGGGCCTCTCACTGCTGTGGCCTCTCCCGTTGCGGAGCACAGGCTCCAGACGCGCAGGCTCAGCGGCCATGGCTCACGGGCCCAGCCGCTCCGCGGCATGTGGGATCTTCCCGGACCGGGGCACGAACCCGTGTCCCCTGCATCGGCAGGCGGACTCTCAACCACTGCGCCACCAGGGAAGCCCTTGTTCAGTTTTTAATATACCCAGAACCTCAACAGACAGCAGCGGTCTACGCCTTTCCCGACTTTGAGAGGCCCCACCCCCAGGGAAGACCAGATTCTTGGCAACACAGTTTTCTTGAAACATCTACAAGTGAATTTGCTTATAACGGAGAACATTCCTTTCTCAAAGTGACTGAAATGCTTGCCTCTACTGCCCAGAGGACCGCCCCCCACCCCCACCCCACTGTACGTAACCAGGAAGCCAAATCAACATTTGAGAATTTGTTGCTCGGTGGTCAACAATGAAAGCACATGAGGTGAATTTCTTATCATGGAGGGTCATCTCCGGAAATAACAAAGCACCCACTCCTCACATACATTTCCCCACGCTACATTCTGCTGGACAGGAAAGCCAAAGGTGGCCTTTCTCCTTGTGCTCCATTCCCATTTACACCCTATTCTGTCCACACATCCTTTCTTTGGACAGTAAAGTCCAGCAAAGTAACTGTTCCAGGGGACCTGAAGACGTCTGGTGTTTTCCCCATCACATGTGGATTTAACCTTTTTGGTTTAATTTTCTGAGAGAAAACTCACTTCCAAGCCCCGGAGTGAACCTCTCTGCAGGCTCCACACACTCCCAATGTGCATGGTACAAAGTAGACACTGTGCCTGACCTTGAGGATTTACCAAACTAAAATGGTAGGTTAAGCCAAGAAACCTGTCCAAAACAGATAAATTGGAAGCAGCATGGTTTGGTGGAGAGAACCATGATTTAACAGCATAGACTCTCATTCCAACCCTGTCGTGTGATTTTGGGAAAGACACTTACATTCCTGTATTGAAAATGATAGGCCTGAGGTGGGAGGTGGTTCAGAAAACCTCTCATGACCGAAACCCACTCATTCATTGATTCATTCATTCATTCATCATATAGGAATTAGCACCTCCTGTGTATCAGAGAATGAGTCACAACCAAATGGCAAGATAAGTAACACATGATTCCTGCCTTCAAGGAACTTTCAATCTATAACTTACAGCTCTAAAATCTCGCTCTTCAAAATACAATGATAATCAGAAAACTTATTAGCACAGGGTGGTCAACCATCTTAATAAGGCCACATGCTACATGGGAAGGTCTCCCACAGTGCAGTCAGATGGTCCTAGGTTCAAGTTTAATTCCATGACCTTGGGCAAGTTCCCTTATCCCTTCCAGTCTCCATTTCCTTGTCCCTAGAATGGGCATAATAAGATCTGCTTTGAAGTGTTGGGAGGATTAGAGATAAAATATACAAAGTATCCCACACATAGTTAGCATTTAATAAACCACCCTCCCACTTCCACTCTTAACCCTCAACATCCATTCTCCAAGAAGCTAGATTGTTCTCTTAAAAATGTAAATCACGTCATATCATTTAGTAGCTTTCCATGTGCCCCCTCAAATTCATAGATTCCTGACTCTGTATTGTGGCCTACGGGCCATGATCTGGCCTCTGCCTTCTCCCTGCTCTGTCTCCTTCCTATCCCCTCACTGCCCCCTCCAAGAGACCACCTACCTCCTCTCTGTTTTCTCAAATAAGATAAGTTTGTCCCCACCTTGGGGCCTTTGCTCTCTGCATTTTCTGAAGAGTTATTAGTTTCTCACCAATCAGGTATCAGCTCAAATGCCACATTGTCAAAGAGGCGCTTCCTGGCCATACATCTCCCAGTTCAGTCCCTCTGTCACATTTTCTAGTTTACTTTTATACCACCAGCCTCTAATTTTCTTGTTTATTTCCTTGTGTATTGTCTGCCCTACCTCCCTCAAGAATGTAAATTCCCCAGAGGTAGATTCCTTGTGTCTCTTATTCACTATATCCCCAAAATGGAGGCAGTGCCTGGCATATAACAGGTGCTTGAAAAACATGCTTTGAATTTATGTTGTAAAAATTACCATTATCATCTCGTGGTTGGAATTTATCTTCCACAGATAATGTCTGAATCTTGAGCCAAAAGAGGGAACTAGTTTCATGTCTGAAACACAAAGCTGAGAAGAATGTGTGGAAAACTCAGGAATCAGGAGGAAGGAGGGTATGAGCTCTGAGAGGCCTTTCAATGCAATATATATAAAGAGTTCTGGATTTGGAGTAAGAAGTCTGAATTCTAGGCCTACTTTTACCAGGAGCTACCTCTATTCCTTAACTTCTCAGGCCTTCATTTCTTCATATGTGTAAGAAAGAAAAGGTTGAACTAACTAGGCCTTTCCATGCCTTTAGGACAGGGCCACTTTGGGAAGCCCAGAAGCATACGCGTGAGATGCTAAAGGAAAGCAGCTGAGAAGGGAGTGATGGGTGAGCCCCTCTCCATGCAGAACCACTCAGATCCTGTGACTGATCCACTCCGTGGCCAGACTGTCCCTCACCACACTGCTTCCCAGGCAGGGCCTGGTGGACAGCTGCTGCTCACAAGGTATTGGCTGAATGAAGGAATGTCCTCTGGAACCACAGGGAGGAGGAAGTGACAACTCAGTGACTCAGAAGAAAGGACCACTGAGTCACCAAGCCACTTCCTGTCTTGCTCAGTGTCCTTCCATGGTGGGAAGGTGGCAAAGAGCTTAAGCTCTAGTGGGTCCAGATGCAATGACATTGCAAAGCGAAGGCCTTCAGGGTCAGAGGTTGGGGGAGGAGGGGAGGAAATGAAACAGTCACTTAACCTTTGAGTGCTCTGCAGCCAACCCTAACATACAACTAAATGATCATACAGCCGATTCCTGATACAGGGGCTGGTCATACAGCTGATACAGGGGCTGTATCAGCTATCTGGTCCTGTGTAACAAACCACCACTTGGTTGGTTAAAGCAACAACCATTATATTTGCTCACAGCTCTGTTGGTCAGCAGTTTTGGCTGGGCTCAGCGCAGTGGTTCCTCTGCTGGTCTTGTCTGGGGTGGGTCATGTGACTGTTCCTCTGGCAGCTCAGCTGGGGTTGGATGGTCCAAGATGGCCTCTTTTACATTGTCTGCTGGTTGGTGCCGGCTGCTGGCTGATCCTCTCTGTTCACGTGAGCTTTCCTCCTCAAAGAGGCTGGCCTAGGCTTGCTCACATGGCCACAGCATCATTCCAAGAGAGTGACAGTGGAAGCTGCAAGACCTCTTAATGCTTAGACTCAAACAGAATGTCACTTGTACTGCTTTCTATTAATGCAAGTCAAAGGGCTAGCCCACTTTCAAGGGGAGAGGAAATAGATTCTACCTCTTTTTTTTAAAATAAATTTATTTATTTTTTTGTCTGTGTTGGGTCTTCGCTGCTGTGCGTGGGCTTTCTCTAGTTGCGGCAAGCGGACGCTACTCTTCGTCGCGGTGTGCAGGCTTCTCATTGCGGTGGCCTCTCTTGTTGCGGAGCACGGGCTCCAGGCACGCGGGCTTCAGCAGATGTGGCGCGCGGGCTTCAGTGGTTGTGGCGCACGGGCTTAGTTACTCCGCGGCATGTGGGATCTTCCCGGACCAGGGCTCGAACCCGTGTCCCCTGCATTGGCAGGCAGGTTCTTAACCACTGCACCACCAGGGAAGCCCTAGATTCTACCTCTTGATAGGAGGAAAAGCAAAGTCATGTTGTGAAGGACGTGAACAGGCAGGGATGGGAGAAATTGTGGCCATCCTTGAAAACAATCTACTGCAAAGACCTAGGGGCTCATATAGGCCTCTCATTACACAAATGAGAAGACTCCAACACACACAGGCTAAGTGACTTGGTCAAGTTCAGAGAGTCAGTGGCACATCCAGAATGGGAACCCAGGTCTCCTGCGACTCAGTTCAATGTTTTCATACTTCAAAGACCTCTTCCACCTAAAGTGTCTATCTTCTTTATCCAAACCTAGTGACAGAGCCAGTCACTTTGGAGCTACCCCACTTCTCAGGCTTCCTCCTCTGGATTAGCTGACCGGTACAATCACAGATTTAGGAACAGAGCACCAAAGGCTGGCTGCAGCTGCCTTTGTTCTGTGAGTCTCCTTAATAGGAAAGGAGACTCCACTCCATCTTCTGGCCTCTTGAGAGCTTGCCAGGCTCCCAGGCCATATAGCTAGATTTGACAGCAAAATCTCACTTCACTGGGTTCTGTTACAGCCATTTAATAAGACAGTGCTTTGTAGCTGTGGTAGTTTTTAAAGCAATATGTCTCTAGTATGTCTTGCAAGGGTAGTAAACCAATCTGTTAGACACAATACAATTATCAAGAATTAGTTCATCAGAATAGCTTCTGAAAGTGAAGACTAGAGGGAATAACAATAATCATCTAATATTTATTGAGCTTTAACTACATCCAGGCACTGGGCTCAGCACCTGCACGTACTAGCTCATTTATTTCTCATAACTACCACGTGACATAGGTCTTATCACTAACCCCATTCCTAAAACTGGTCTCTCAAATGTCACCTTAGTGTCCAATTGTCAAATCCAAGGTCTTATTTGCAACCTTTAACCTTTTCAACTCTGCATAATTTGAAAATACTCATTTATTCATTCATCCCTACATTCATTCTATTAGGTGAGAAGACCTGGTCCAGGTGTAGGCGATAGAGCAATAAACAAGTCAGAAACATTTCTTGCCCTGACAGACCTTCCTGTATAGTGGGATGGACAGGCATTGAGTAAGTAGCAGCCCGCAGGATGGGTGTTATGAAGAGAGATCTGGGGAAGGACTCTGAAAGGTGAGTCTCTCTCCCCTTGGTTTCTGGGAGTTGCATCTCTCCAGATTCTAGTTCCTATTCCTCTGACCACCCCTGTGCTGATTCCCAGGGTTTGGAGCTTGTCTCCTCCCCTTCTGGTTTCCCATGCTTATAAGAAGCTTATAATGCTGCGGGTGCTTATAAGATGACTCCTATAGACACCAGTTTCAGGAGAGCTGGGAGCTCTCCTAAAAACTCGTGGCTTCAACACCTGCTGAGCATTCCCAGACTAGCTCTCCAGTCACATCAGCATTCCAGCTCCCTATGGATGTTGTAATCGACATATCCAGAATCGTGCCTCGGCCATCCATAACCCCTTGCTGTTATTTTTAGTTATGCCTTCACCCACCCCAGCCTTTTCAGCCAGCTATAATCCCATTCACCTTCAGGGCACAGCTCACAGCCATTCTCCAGACAGTCTACCCCACACTCTCCAGGTGGAGCCAGTCACTTTTTTCTCTGAACTCCCGCATTTCCCCCTGGCTACTCCCATACTTATCACCTTATAGAATAATTAGCTTTGTCTGTGCCTGTCTCCTCTGCTAGACTGTGTGTTCCCTGAAGGCAGGGTCCGGGACTCGTTCATCTACATGCCCCTATGTTTTGCAGAGCAGTAAAAGCCCAAACACTTTATTGAACTGTTGAACTCAATTTGGATCTAGGAAACTCTTCCAATTTCCCAGTCGAAGGCAGCGCTTTTTAATGTGACCACAACACTTCTGTTAGCGATTCTGTTAGGGTTAGCTGAGTGTGCCTGGCTCAATCACGAGATTGCTGGCAATCTCTTTGCACATTTTATTTGTCTTTTGTCCACCAACAGCCTCCAGTACCAGTCATATAATGAAAATGTTTGTGGTCCAGAATCATTCCACTGCCTTGGTCCATCCTTGGTCAAAGTTCATTCATTAATTTACCCATGTGTTCATGTACTTATTTAACAAGCACTAACTGAGGGCCTTATTTGAGCCAGGCATTACTCAAGGCAAACCCTGCCCTCAATAAATTTACATTTTAGTGGAGGACATGGACAATAAACAAGCAAATACATAAGTAAACAAGGAAATATCAGATTGATAAGTACTAGGAAAGGAATAAACAGGGAGATAAGATAGCAGAAGGGGTGGCATTTTGGGTAGAAGGCACAAAGAAGTCCAGAAGAGACTTGACGAGGAGAACAGGGAGGGCAACAGTCCTGACACAGGCAGAAAAAAGGGGGCATATTGAGAAGTTGAAAGGAGCACAGGTGCCTTGGGTGGAATGCACACACGGGGCATGATACAGGTAAGCAGGGGCCAGGGCGCCAGGAGTCCTGCAGGCACGGAAGGACTTTTGATTTTATTAAAAGCAAAATGGGGAACCATTAAGGGATTTTATGCAGAGGAGAGACACAATATGATTTATTTTGTAAAAACAGTTCTCTAAAAAAAATGTAGGCAGGGGCTTCCCTGGTGGCACAGTGGTTGAGAGTCCGCCTGCCGATGCAGGGGACACGGGTTCGTGCCCCGGTCCGGGAAGATCCCACATGCCGCGGAGCGGCTGGGCCCGTGAGCCATGGCCGCTGAGCCTGCGCGTCCGGAGCCTGTGCTCCGCAACGGGAGGGGCCGCAGCAGTGAGAGGCCCGCGTGCCGCAAAAAAAAAAAAAAAAAAATGTAGGCAGGATAGAGTGAGAGCAGAAAGACCAGTTACAAGATTGTTACAAGGGTGCAGATTAGGTTTACTGCTGGTTGGAGCAGACGCTGGCCTCACAGAGGGAGAGAAGATGACTCCTATAGACACCAGGCTTCAGTTTGTCTGCTCTTGCTACTTCTGGGAACCATCTACCCAGCCAGGAGAGCTCTTAGCGATGCCACTGCGTGCCGGGGGCCCAGGAAAAATCCACATGGGGTGGGCGAGAGGTACCCAGAGCTGGCCGGGAGCCCACGTCCTCTGGTCTCTGTCTCCTTGGCCCCGTTTTTTTCTGGCTCAGCCCCATAAGGAGGAGAGCCCTGTTTCTGTGCCAGCCCTTCAGAGGTCTGGAGAGATTGGAAGGGCACAGGAATGCCTGAAAGCCGACACTGCTGCGGGATTTGGCAGGTGTGGGCAGCAGTGGTGGTCGTCTGGGCGCCTACCAGCCGCCTTAGCTGTAGATCCCTACTCCATTTTCCTAGGCTGCTGTCCTATCTTGACTTACTCTCAGACTCTCTCTAAGGGCTTCACTGTTGCCCTGACTGCTAAAACACAGTTCGTTAATGTTTTTTCCCCACAAAACCAAGGAGTGTTTTTAAATCAATTAAACAGAGTTGAAGTGCACCTGCCAACTGTTAGGAGCTGCTAAAAGGTGCCCAGTGCCACTGGCCTCACCCCTTCACCTACTCCCACTCGCCTCACCCTCCCTGCTCCTCCAGGGACCAGCCTCCTTCCTCCTGGGGACCTGGTGCTCTCCCCTGGTGCCTTACCTAACTCCTCCCTTAAATCTCAGCTCTTATATCACTTCCTTCTCAAGCCCTCCCTGAGGGCTGCCTGCCAGTCTCTGTGCCCTGACTAAATGCACTCTAAACCCTAGGGACTTTTCATAGGACTCATGGTTATTATAATTACATACTTACCCAGCAGGGTGGAAATATACACACTGCAGTTCAGGTTTTCTTCTCCTTTTTTTTTCTTAAAGGTCGCTTAAATTTTTAATTTTTATAACCAATCTCCCATTCCTGCTGATGGTGGGGAGGAAAAAAACCCTTCAACTTGCCAATAGAAGGTAATAGCCTCTTCTAGTTTAAAACCATCTGTTTCCCTCCAATAATCAGTTACTTCAAGGTTGACGCTATCAGGGATTCTCCCTTCCCTCCCACATGCTTTGCCCGCTGGTCCTGCTTCCCAAGATGGGGCCTGGCTGCAGGGAGGGGTGGGTCAGGGGGCCTCAGGACGCTGGGCAGGGCCCAGGTGGGCTGCCCTAGGCTGAGGAGGGTCCCTCCCCACCTGGCTGTCAGCCCCCGACAGCCACACCCCAGGACACACCCAGCCTTGCACACACCCAGCTCCGGGAGACCCCAGGGATCCCCTCCTGCCCACCACACACCCGGCTCAGCTCTTGTTGGCCCCCGGTCCCCCCAGGACACCTTAGACACCATGTACACCCCCAGTGCCTCCACGCCTGTGATTTGGGGGGTCAGCTCCACCCTCCAGCCCTCGACTGCCAGGCCACATCTTAGTTTGCTTGAGAGCTCACATTCTTGGCCCGCTCTTGGGGAACTTCTATTTCCCCTGCATGCCACACACAGGCCAAGAGGAAGTGGGGGGCAATCTAGGGCCCCTTTCCGCAGAAACCCCACCACCACCATTTTGACTCTGCTGTGATGAGGAACCTGGAGAGGGCTTCCTCTAAGTTCGAGCAGAAAGCAGAGCCCAGTCTCCTCTGATCTGACTCCCTCTCTGTGCCACCTGGACTTTTCTCATCCCTGCCCGGATGTTTGTTCAGGATGAAGGGACCCAAGTCTTTTTCTCCCTCCATCCTCCTCCTCCAGGTGGAATAGAGCTTTTCCCTTCTCTTCCAGTCTTGCTGGATCCTGCGACCCTGTGATATGGTCTCCGTAGACTCACAGTGTGAGTCCCTGAAGCCCATGATCCAGGTTTGCCTCTCCATGTGTAAAGGCAAGCTTTGGAAATTAACCTGCACCTTCCACCCCCTCACATACACACACCTGCACCCCAACTTACACTTTTTCTTTCTCCCACAAAGCCTGCCTTTTAGGATTATTGTCTTGTGGATCTAAAACTCGAGCATGACCCTCAAGGCTGGGCAGTGATTTCTTTCTCCTAGCTGGCATCCACCCTCTCTGAATTCATCCATTCATGGACAGGGGCTACATAGTTTTCAGGAAACAAAAAGCACCTCAGCTTCATGTTTTGAAAAATAACTTCCTATTCTAGTAGTTTGTGTGATTCTTTGCTGCAGGTCTATCTCTACATCTCTTTGCTCAGCCCCGTTTTCTTTGTGACTAATGCATGTCCATGTGACTAACGTATTTTGTCACGTGGTTTAAGTGAATGGTTTAACTTTATAATAATCATAAAATGTCAAAATGGCCACGTACCATACAGATCATTTAGTCCAATGCCTTTATTTTAGGAGAAGGAACTTAAGGCCAGGGTGATTCAATTTACTGTTCAAAGTCACACAAATAATGCCAGGTGTGGACCTGGAATCTCTAATTCTTCTATCCTCAATTTATTCCTTCTCCAATTCGCCCAACTGTCTTTGCATCAGATTTCACTTGCCTCTGTCTCCTAAGCCAAATTTATATAATTTCATAGAGAACTAGTTGTCTCAGTCGACTAGTTTATGGAGATAAACCCTCTTCCCCCTTCTCGTTTTCTTCATCGGGCAGATAGATACATAGATATGTCATTTTCAGAATGGAAATAGTTTAAAGTTTCATGATTACAAAAATCAAACATTCTTATTATAATACAAAACTGTAAGGAAATCTTTACACTGTGTTCCAAGCATTTAACGTAGTGCCAGTAAACACTGAATTCTTGTTGAATGAATATTAATGAAAAAAATAAAAACCACGTGTAATTGTGCTACCCAGAAATAATGATTTATTCAGTGTATATGATTCAGTGCACATGCTTTCTATTTGCACACATATACACATCATAAAAAATAGAATTAGATATTTATTTTTCTCTTTTCAGATTCTTCAAACACACCAAGACATATTTTAAAAAGTAATGGCCCATTCAAGGAGGTCACCTTGGGAGACTATGGTCTTATTTTAAAGATGTTATTGTTGCTAATACGCTTATGGAATTGCCTTCCAAGATTGTTGCTAATTATTTTATTCCCAGTATGAACAAATATTCATCCTTTAATGGATTTTACTTTGGAACAGAGATATTATTTGAATAACAGTGAAAAAAGTGGGTGTTACTGTTTTGGGTCAAAAACAAAATGTGAATATAAAATAATGAGATTGACTTTTACTGTGTGACTCATAAATTGCTTTGAAGATTAGCCCCCATAGGGAATCCCAAAATATTTCTAGCAGGGGCATCATGGGAAAAGGGGCCTATCTTCCAAGGGGATCACTCAGCAGGTTTGCACCTGAATGTAAAAATTCCAGTAGATGAGTTTTAAAAGACAACCATATTGGTTTAGAGTAGTATTTTGTATAATATTGGGCTTTTATAGAAAATTATTTGTAGTTGCAGGGAATTTAGCTTAATAATCGGGTTGTTTTGTTTTTAAGTAGAAATTTGAGGTCTTATATGATTTGGACAACCAGTAGTTGCTTTAAATTTGCCCATGATTGTTTCATTTCTCTCTTCACTGTTATCTTTTAATTTTTTGGTACTTAGTAACAATTCGCAAGAGACGTAAGCTCCGCACATATATCTGCATCCTAATATATGTGTTATCAGAGCAAAAGTACATCCTATTTTTAGGAAGAGTCTAGTTGACGGGCCAGGCAGGTCACATAAATGAGTGAAAAGGGCTGAAGAGGGCTGTCTGTAAGAAAACAAACAGTGTCAGCCTGATGACAAATGGCAAATGAGGGTCAGCCTCAGTGTTGGAAGGCAATAGGGAGTGGTGGGGACTGGGGAAAGTCAAAGAACACATCCTTATGGAAAGGGGGCTGATTTTTGCCGTGGGGGAATATAAGCTCAGGGTTATTAGAACTTCTGATTTTTAATTCTGACAAGCTGGGAATCTGGGTTTTTATCTTATCTCTCTTGATTTTTAAATGTCAGCAAATAATTCAAGCATACCAGAGAGGCCGAGGAGCATACCGATCAAGAACTCTTATTCTGGAGCCAGACAGCTTGGGTTCAAATTCCCCCTCTGCCATTTATTAATTAACTGTGCCACTTTAGGCAAGTTACTCCACCTCTCTGTGCCTTGGTTTTCTCATCTGTAAAACGGGGCTGGTCAAAATAGTTTTGATGTGACGATTAAGTGAGTTAGTACATGTAAATTGTATACTTGCCTGGTGTGTAGTTAGCGCTACAGAAATGTTAGCTTTTGCTATTTAAAATGAGAAATCACTGTATGGGCTTAATAAAACACATCTGCAGGCACCCATAGACTTCCAGTTTGGGTGCTCAGGTCTAGAATCAGGAAAGAAAGCTTCTGTAACCAGTTTGCATAAAATTATGCTCACCATCTCAGCATACTCCAAAGCACACTGAGTCTTTGAAATGGACTGTGAAGGTCAATCGACCCTTAGTAACTCTCCAATTTGCTGGTGAGCACAGCTGTCCCAGTAGTCACTCAGCTGACCCACAGGAGTGGGAGACCTTTCCATTTTACCTGGGCAGGCTCTACAGGTACGGCTGTTTAAGTTGTTAACATATTAAAACACTTTCATACTGGTCCATAAATGCTGTCCTAGCCAACTGCATCTATGACTTGGCTACCCTGGTGACCTCAGCCTCTCCCCCAGTGGCCCCTGTCCCTCAGACCCTGCTTCCGCTCCATGGACTGGCATCTGTTCTGATTGGTTAGTGTCCACACCATACCGCTTGTGAAATATTTTGTTTACCACCTCTGTGCTTAGGTGCAGCAAAGCCAAATAAGTTGCAGATTCAACTTTCATTCATTCAATTTTCATTTAATGAAAAGTTTTGTTCTGCTAAAACTTGTTATTTAACCTCTCTGAGCCTTAGTTTCCTTGTCTGTAAAATGGGGATAATATTAGTAACTACTTCTTGAGTTGTGATAAATGAGAGAATCCATGTAAAATGCTTAGCACGGGGCCTGAAACGTGGCAACCCACCCACACCATAAATGCTACTAGGCTATTAATTTAGGTACTCTAACAGAAGGCCATGCCTTGAATCCCTTTTACCTTTGGGAAGACTTCATCTGGCTTACTATTCAAGGCCTATGGATTTATAACTCTATATGTTAAATCACTAACCATTAGAGAAATGAAAATCAAAACTACAGTGAGGTATCACCTCACACTGGTCAGAATGGCCATCATCAAAAAGTCTAAAAACAAAAAATGCTGGAGAGGGTGTGGAGAAAAGGGAACCCTCTTGCACTGTTGGTGGGAATGTAAATTGATGCAGCCACTATGGAGAACAGTATGACGGCTCCTTAAAAAACTAAAAACAGAATTACCATATGATCCAGCAATCCCACTACTGGGCATATACCCTGAGAAAACCATAATTCAAAAAGAGACATGTACCAAAATGTTCATTGCAGCTCTATTTACAATAGCCAGGACATGGAAGCAACCTAAGTGTCCATCGACAGATGAATGGATAAAGAAGATGTGGCACATATATACAATGGAATATTCCTCAGCCATAAAAAGAAACGAAACTGAGTTATTTGTAGTGAGGTGGATGGACGTAGAGTCTGTCATACAGAGTGAAGTAAGTCAGAAAGAGAAAGACAAATACTGTATGCTAACACATATATATGGAATCTAAAAAAAAGAAAAAAAAGGTTCTGAAGAACCTAGGGGAAGGACAGGAATAAAGACGCAGACGTAGAGAATGGACTTGAGGACACGGGGAGGGGGAAGGGTAAGCTGAGACGAAGTGAGAGAGTGGCATGGACATATATACACTACCAAATGTAAAATAGCTAGCTAGTGGGAAGCAGCCACATAGCACAGGGAGCTCAGCTCTGTGCTTTGTGACCACTTAACGGGGTGGGATAGGGAGGGTAGGATAGGGAGGGTGGGAGGGAGACACAAGAGGGAGGGGATATGGGGATATATGTATACGTAAAGCTGATTCACTTTGTTGTACAGAAGAAACTAACACAACATTGTAAAGCAATTATACTCCAATAAAGATGTTAAAATAATAAAAACTATGTTAAAAAAATCTTAACACAATTAAATATAAATAATATTAGTAAAATTCTATTTTATTTATTATTATAGATTACAGAAGCATATAAACACATTATAATTCATTTAGCCAATAAAGAGGATGGGAAAAAATCTAATATCTCACCAATCTAGAATATCAGCTTCTAAACAGCATATTTAAACATGATTAAGAAGAACTTTTCAAGTGATTCAAGTACAATTTCACACCTTTCTGACATTTGGCCAGACTGTTAGCCCCCTGAAGGCAGGGTCATGTCCATCTTGGTCACTGCTGTGTCCTCAGCACCTGTAGAGTGCCTGGCCATGATCAGCACTCAATAAATATTTATTGAATGATGCTTGAATGCTGAGTGAATGAATGAATGAAGACTGGGGAAAAAGCAGAACAAGAGAGCCCAGGGGAGACCCTGGCTGGGCACCTGCTCGTCTTGGAGTACGGTAGACCTGAGTCCACAGGTAGCTGCACCCCTGCTGGGCCAGGTGGGGAACAGAGCACGGGGCTGTCTCTCTGCTGGCTCATTGTCCTTAACATAACCTTGCTGCTTCCAGCCCCATTTCATATCCTGTCTCTGATTAGAAGGGCCCTTCCTCCCTCCCACTGCTTCCCTTCAGTGGGAATTAATACCCTCCTGGGACCTATGTGGGACTTTAGGCTCAGGTCAGTTGAGACTCAAAGACCCTTACACCATGTCTCTCTCTGAGTAGCTGCTAATTTAGAGCAGCAGGCCCTAGACTGTTGGTTTCTAGAGATGGGAGACTGTGCTTCGTACATCATCTCATTCAGGGCCGTTATCTGGCTTTCATGCAACGGCACAGCTGTAGTGGTTACTGAAATATTGAAATGCACTACAAAGCAACTAAAGGGTTAACACTTGGCCCAGGGGTGGGGGACCTCCAGCAGAATGTCCAGCAAGCTCTCCAAGAGCCAATGTCTTGCTGTGAAATGTACTGAAAACCACCCCTGATTGTCCTTAAAATGTAACCCAGTGCCTGGCACCTTATTCTAGAAATGAACAAATACATGAATGAATGAGTGAATGAATGCATGGAGGGATGTAGGTAAGGGTTGTCCCAGAAGTTTGTGCTGCATGAAGGAGTTCTCCATCAACTGTTTTCTGAAAATGCAGGTACTGCTTCCACGCCGCAGAGGATCCTGAGCACATCTTAACCAGCATTTTAAACTGCTTTCAGAAGTCAAGGTCACCCTCATACTTGTACCTGGGCTTTTACATAACACACGTCAATCACCTGTCTGGGGCAACTGCCAGAAAAGCTTTCTGTTGTAACACATCCCGAGCGCAAGCCATATTTTGCTTTACATACTTAAGTGAAGAATTGGCCCCTGGCTGAACGTAATGGGAATCATTTGTTCTGGAAAAAGCAATTCAGAAAAAGATATCACCTAAAAAGCTAGAGCAACCCACTCAGAACTCTCTCCTCTGATCGGCTGTGAAAGATCCTTGTGCTTAAGAGCTGTTGGGGGGTGGGGGAGATCAGGGGTGCTTCAATTTCCCATAATGGCATCTTCTAGGAAGTCTGTCTCTTCACTGTAACCATTTGCTTCCGTAATGTGTGACTGGCCCCATCTGAGAAGCAACAAATGTTCCTTTTAGCGTCTGGCAGCCCCCATTAGAGACAGTTTGTAAGTGGCTTCTACAATTCCTAGCCAAGTTGAAGACATTTCAATCAGTGGGAAAAGTAGAGAGAAACTCCTTACACATCAGACGTTGCCCTTGAGAACACCCTTTCCCTCAAGCCCCCAAGCAGGGAAGGGGTAACAGTTTTCCATCATTCTTTGTCACCCATCTCTGTAGCTTGAGGCGAAGGGGAGTCATTTTGGTTTCACACACAGGTACTAGGAATAGGGGGAGTGGACCCCCCCCAAAGCTGCTCTCTCTTTTTGTCTTGGCCCTTTTCTTTCACACTTAACCGTGGTATCACTGCTCCCTGTTTGAGCTGCGCTTTTCATAACTCAAGCCTAAAGCCAGGAGCCATGTGGCCTCAGGATGTGTTCAGAGATTCTTGTGGTAGCTTCTTCTGAGCCCTGGTAGGTTGAAGACAGCAGGGGGGTGGGGAGGGAAAATTCCAGCCCTTACTACCATGGCGATAGAGCTCTTCTCACATCAGTCAGGAGTGTGTTTCTTGTGGCACGTCTCTGGCCAAAACTGGGGACGCAAACCTAAGCCCTTGCCTTGTTGTGGGAAGCAGCGATTTGGTCACTTTCAACTTTCATCCAAAGCTTCCTAAAAGGGAGCCACCCTATCCCACACGGGACTTCAGGGAAGCTGTGCCCTCCCCAGAAATGACAAATGGAAAAGACAGAACAGACTCCAGCCAGGCCAGGATACAGTCTCTGGAAAGAGGTTGTTTTTGTCTCCAGTGCCACAGAAAACACATCCTCTTAACTTATTAAGTAGGGAAACAGCACAATCACACACGCTGGAGGTTACCAAGGTGAACAGAATCCGAGATTAAAATCTGCCAGCCCAGTGGCGCGTGGAAGCATGGAAGGCCCAGAGAGGAAATCTAGTTCACGATTGGTAAATTTTTTTGGATGCTGTTTATGTTTGAATTTTTCTCTGTTTTCCTGTAGAAACTTCCGTACCCTCTTCCTGTGTCCCTGCAAAAGGCCTGGACAATGCAGTCCCAGCACTGCTGTAGGACATGGGCGGGGTCCCACCTTCCTCCTTCCTGCAGGGATATCCTTTCCTATAGAAGAGGTAAGAATGTAAGGTTCATGTGAAAATGTGATTATATTCCTTATCTCAGTCATTTCGTGATTTGCTGTTTGGTGACAATAAGTCAGCCTGGCCACGTTCACAATAGAAGTGGCCCCAGTTCCTAGTTTTGGCTCCCGCTGTTTTCTCAGCTGAAGAGGGCAAACGGCTGTTAAAAACGCAGCTTGTTTTCCAGGATCTTATCAAGAGTTCATGTCTAAGGCCAGAAAGAGAAGGGAGGGCTCCATTTTTTTTTCCCCTCTCCTCATTGTTTCCAACTGAATTGGCAGGAAATGGGAGTCCTCTACCTGTCCCTCTTGGGAGCAAAACTGATTCGATTCCATTTTTCAGATGTATCCGCTACCACCAGAAGTTGGGGACATTTCCGCTTACCCCCAAACGAATGTGTCCTGCATTTACACAAATGACATCTTTCAAAATTGGAAATGAATCAAACCTCAATGGAGAGCTTTGGGCTTGGTGATTGCCATAAATTGCCTCCCAACATCTCAGATTTGTTTTATTTTCTCATTTACCCCTTGATAAAGTGCCTTTTGGGGCTGTAGACCTTGACTGACTCTAACAAGTGTGCAAGTGTGTGTGTGTGTGTGTGTGTGTGTGTGTGTGTGTGTGTGTGTGCATGTGTACCATTGATGGCATAGACAGAGAATTGAAATCCTTCATACCGGGTTTTGCATCGGTTAAAACGGTTCACGTTAATAGCTGCCTGAGAGCGTACATGACAGACGGGGCAACGTAGAATCCGGACAGAAGAGAAGTGAGTTTCTCAAGAATCATGGTGTGTTTGTAATTGACCCAGTATTTTCCATTTAACCCAGTTCAGCCAATTCAGTCAATTTGGATAAGATTCAAGGTTCATCTAGATGCTTCATTTCATATAAAATCAACCTCAGATGATTATATTTTAAGGGAATTGGTTGTTTTACTGCCTATAGATAAACTTTAAACATAGGAATTATATAAACCACAGTATTCCATAAACAGAAGAATCTTTCAATGTCAACCTTTCACCTTGGAGCGTAGACACAGAACCTGGACAGTTCCTAGATGGAATCATGAAGCAATCCATTTTTAACTACCCTCAAGAGCATAAGAACCGGAAAAAGCAATTTGAACCCACTCTAGTGGGGTCTTGGTTTTCCCAGGCCTCATCTTCCTCAGTCCAGGGCCCTGCTTCTGATCAAAGAGACTCTGCCCCCACCCAGTCTTGTTCTGGAACTTCCAGCTCCTTCTGCTATGTGAGGATATTGGCAGGTAGGGAGAAACTTTCCTGACTCTCTTCCTGTGGGTCCCAGGTGGCCCATAGGGCAGTGCTTATCCCGGGGTACCCAACTGATGTTTCAGATACAGAAGTCCAATTGATCTGCCAAGAGCTACCCCAGAGAGTTTTTCCATCCAAGTGAGGCAAGCAACTTTAGATCAGCCTCCAAGGGATTGGATTTGTGGGAGAAAAATACTTAACATCCTTGTATTGTATTAACTGATGCTTCCCCCCAATTCCCACATTTCCTTTCTCTCCTTGGTGCTTCCCTCATGTCCCTACTCCCTTTGAAGCAGTTGGGCTCTTCTGTGCTGACCGCCTCAGAGAAAGGATGTTACAGTGGAAAACAGAGCCGGGAAAAGATTCTTCCTGACTTTTGGAATTTCAAAAGCTTAGGTAGGCCATTAGGGAAATGAAAAAGACCCACAGAGAGGACAAAACATTTGGCAGAAATATCATGAGTGAGAACAAAATTCCTCACCAGCCCTACAAAATGAGCTCCAAGAATTGGGGAGAACCAGAGGGGAGAGAAAAACTGCTGAGGTCTGGAAACAAGAGCGCCCGATCTGAAGGGACTCCAGGGGCATGAGCAGAAACAGCCCCCACACACCACCCATTATCCACTCACACGACCCTGTGCATCACCCATGCCCAGGCGCTACACTAGTTACTTTGTCCTTTGGCATTCCGTGAAGGCTTCTCGCTGACTCTTTAGCAGGAATAATAACTGACTGTGCCCCCGAGCTTGGCTGTGTTGTTGTAGTTGGACTTAGGCCATGTGATCAACCCAACATATAATATCTCAGGGCACTTTTAAGCCCCCAAGGAGGAGGGGGTCCTGGGACACCTGGCAAGGTAGTGCTATGGGAGGAAAAGTCCCTTGTGTCTACAATTGAAGGCTGAATGAAACCAGCTCAAGATTTTCCCTGAACAAAAATGGTGGTTAAGCTCCCCAAGTCCTCTTGGTTATATGACATTCTAGTTCTTTGAAAGGGAACCACACTGCTCTTCTATGCTGAAGAACTTTGGACTGTTTCCCACAGAGCTGGTCCAGTGATCTATTTGGGTGATTCTACCCTGTCTCGCATTCCAAGCCTCTGAGCTAACCTTGAACTTGATCTTGATCTTGGATAACTGCCTGGTTCTCATGCCCCTCACCCTAGAACCCTGCCCTCCCCAGTTCCCAGGCCAGCGTTTGCACAGCTTTCATCTCTTCCACTTCCTGGGGTGTCAGTCCCAATGCCCCAGCCACCCTCCTTCTCATGGGCACATCAATCGCACACCTAGAGGTTCCCTAACTTCTGTGACCCTCAGCTCCACCACACCTCATCTTCCCTGAGATGGAGTGAGTTACAGACAAAACGGAGTCCTCAGGGCCACACCATAAGTACCAGAAAGTGGAGGTTGTACCTGGAATGAGCCAAGGTATTATACTAACAGAACCAGGTTGGGCCAGTGGCTGGCCTGGATCCCTTCTTATCAACATGGAGTTTCTCTCATGTGACTGGTGTGGTCAGACCACCCTAAGACCAAGCATACTGTCCTCTTCACTAGCGGGGAGGGTAGTAGGGTGGCTTCAGACCCTAAGGAAAGGCTTCTCCTGTAATCTAGAGGTAAGGTCCAGAGGGCCACAGGATGGGCCTGCGGGAAAGTGTCAATAGCTGAGGTTTTAAACTAGAGAAGAAAGGGTGCAGCCAAACCAGAAAATTCTTCGATGTGAGAGTTCTCTGATCATGTCTACACTAAGAAGATGGAACATAAAGTAGAAGGAACACTTCCGGCTTATGTCACATACTTAGCACATTGTTCATCTTTGCACGTTCCCCTGCACATCCCTGCTTCACAGAGACGAAGGCTTAATTAATGTTGATAAAGTGTTCTACAGGTCTCAGATGAACATTCTTATAAAACTGCAAGAATGAGCACCACTACTGACCCCAATTAGCCTGAAGTCAAGTGAGTATTAACTAGTTTTAAAGGTATAGGAATGTTGGTGCGTGTTTCAAAGGCTACCACTACCTGAGGGGAAGACATTAACCATGAAAGGAGATTTTTCATGGTGAAATTATAAAAGTATTCGGAGTAAAAAAAAAAAAAAAGGGAGCAAACATCAAGGGATTATGAGCGACCGTGAAAGCAGACGAGTTAGCAAAAACAAAGCAGGTCCTCCACCAAGGTGACAGTATGACTGATTTTTATGTAAGATTTTTCAGATCAAGTCTATTAAAAGATCTGTCGGCTCTGTGAACCTTCACTGTGGTGCCCTTTCTCTGCATTGATTGCTGGCTGAAATTAATGGGGGTGTGGGCTGTGGGTGAAAAGCTTTTATTAAAATGCAGAAATTTTTGTGGTAAATTATGGTAGCTAGGAGTTTGTGGTTGGGGGAGGGGAATGTTCTAGAACATTTCTTCTAGCAATTGCCCTAGCAATCACATCCATCTTTGGAGGCTCACTGCTTGTCTTCTAATCTTTAGTGACCTTGGGGCAAGTTATTTAACCATTTTGTGCCTCAGTTTCCTCATCTATAGGAAGGGAATAGTGAAAATGCCTACCTTATAATGTTGGTATGAGGAAAAATGAGTTAATACATGGAAAGCACTGGTACATGGAAAATAGTACTAAAGGGTTTACTATCATTATTATGATTAACCTTGTTATAATTGTACTCTGCCCTTGGACAGGGAATCTTTCGGAGACTGAATAGGCTCTAAATAGGGCCCAAAGAAGGTCTAGGACTCAGGGAAGAGACAATGGAGAAGGAAAGATGCCAGGTGGAAGGAGAGTGGATCTGCTGTGAAGATTTTCTTGGACAGGTTTTCACCTATTCCAAAAGATTTTTCATGCTATTCCACCTCATTTGAAGCCATTATCAAAATAGTATTTGGCCTATAGAACCAAACTGTTTGCCACCATATTCAAGCCCTGTTTGTAGCCCAATATTTTGAAGCAACGTGGGACACAACAGCATTATTTGGCCCTTCTCTCTCGGTTGTCATGGGATTTTCTGAAAAGGGTATTTTAGATAATGGAAAGGAGATGGATAGTAATAACATTTGTCAATTATTTCTAGCCCTCCTCCTGCTGGGCACATGATGGGGTTATACTTCTGGTCCCCTTTGGGGCATTGGACGGGGTCAAGTGGCTAGTTCTGGCCCACGAGTTGTGAAAAGCAGTGAGGTGTGTCTCTTCCAGGCTGAAGCATTCAATAGCCAATGCAAGACCTACCAATCCTCTCCTTCCCTCTTGCTTGGAAGCCAGCAGCTTTGGGAGGTGGTGACTGCTCATCAGCCTGCGTTCCTCCGTGACCGGTCATGCTGAGCAGAGCAACCTCATGCCCACCGCCTTCCAACCGATCCCCAATGAACATGAGAGAGAAATAGACTGTTATTGTTTAAAGCAGCTCTTTAGGGGAGTATTTGTTATTGCAGCATAACCCCATCTCCCGTGACTGATACAGATGTCTTTAGAGTAAAAAGCTACTTGTACACTGAAACAGTGAATTACAATAGTGAAAAGCCATCCCGACTACTGCCCCCAGGTAAATCTTTGTGAAATACGTCTTGTGTTATGAGATTCATCTTACAGCCTGGTATGAGATTCCAGCTCCTTGGCTTTGCCCCTCAGTCTCAAATTTGACTTTCTGTCTCACAACTTTAGTAAAGAAACATTCTCAGTTTAGACTGCACTCATTTTTTTTTTTTTTTTGCGGTATGTGGGCCTCTCCCTGTTGTGGCCTCTCCCGTTGCGGAGCACAAGCTCCGGACGCGCAGGCTCAGCGGCCATGGCTCACGGGCCCAGCCGCTCCGCGGCATGTGGGATCTTCCCAGACCGGGACACGAACCGTGTCCCCTGCATCGGCAGGCGGACTCTCAACCACTGCGCCACCAAGAAAGCCCGTGCACTCATTTTTAAAAAAAATTAATTAATTCATTCATTTATTTTTGGCTGTGTTGGGTCTTTGTTGCTGCGTGCGGGCCTTCTCTAGGTGTAGCGAGCGGGGGCTACTCTTCATTGCGGTGCACGGGCTTCTCTTCGCAGTGGCTTCTGTTGTTGCGGAGCACGGGCTCTAGGCACACGGGCTCCAGTAGTTGTGGCTCGCGGGCTGTAGAGCTCAGGCTCAGTAGTTGTGGCTCACGGGCACAGTTGCTCCGCGGCACGTGGGATCTTCCCAGACCAGGGCTCGAACCCGTTTCCCCTGCATTGGCAGGCAGATTCTCAACCACTGTGCCACCAGGGAAGCCCCGAAGAAAGTATTTTGATTCTCCTTATTCAATGGATGAGAAAACTGAAGGACAGAGAAGTGAAGCAATTCACCCAGAGTTAGTGAACGTCAGAGTCAGGATTTGAACCCAGGTAGTTTAGCTCCATGTTGTGTGCTCTTAATCACTGAACTACAATACAAACAAATAGTTTTTAAAAGCCTGTTCTCCCTTCAAGACACAGTTCAACTCTCACTTCAGTGATGCAACGTCTGACCACATCAGGCCATTCATTCATTCAACAAACATTTACTAAATACTTACTATGGTCAAAGGGTCTGTTTGGAATATTGAAAAGTATATAAGTCAAATAAACCACAATTCCTGCTGTTTAAGAGCAGGGGAAGATAAAGTGACCTCAGAAACTAGAACAGGAAATGCTAAGAGACAGAGACAAGATTCTGTAAGAGCTCAGACAAAAAGAGAAGACACTTCCAACTCTGGAAGCAGAGGCAAGCCTTGAAGGCAAGAAGGACATCAAGAAAAGTAAATCAGGGCTTCCCTGGTGGCGCAGTGGTTGAGAGTCCGCCTGCCGACGCAGGGGACACGGGTTCGTGCCCCGGTCCAGGAGGATCCCACGTGCCGTGGAGCGGCTGGGTCCGTGAGCCATGGCCGCTGAGCCTGCGCGTCCAGAGCCTGTGCTCCGCAACGGGAGAGGCCACAACAGTGAGAGGCCCAAAAAAAGAAAAGCAAATCATCCTCTTTGGAGTGAGGGGGAGTAATAGACAAAGCTGCAGAGATGGGGAGGGGAAGGACTCGACAGCCTGCTAATGGTCATGGCCTTGGTTTGGGAGGAAATAAGACCCCACGAGAAAATTTGGAATAGTGCAGTGATAGAATCAGAACAACTGAATGATAATAGCAAATATTTAAAAAGTGTCAGACAGGATGTTAAATACTTTCACAGAGAGTAACTCATTAAATCCTCAGAACAACCCTAAGAGGAAATTACTAATACTTTCCAATTTTTACAGGGAGGGAGCTGAAATGACTGGCTAGCTGGGATTTGAACCCCAGGAGTCCGGGTCCAATGTTTGCCCCTTTAACCACTTTATTTTACTACCTTTTGCACTAGTTGTGGCTCCAGAAATCTCTCTGGTGCCACTACTTGGGGTAGCTTCGGGGAGGAGAGAGCCTTAAGGCACAGGAAAGCTGGTTAGGAGGCTAGTACAACCCTCCAGGCCACCACCCCAAACTCGCATAACATTTTGTCCAAAGTATTTATTTAGTCCTTTATTCTACTGTCAGCTTTTCTTATGTGTATTAGTTTTCTCAAGTGGGTAAGAAACAATCCATTGCAGCACTATGTACAGTAGCCAGGACGTGGAAGCAACCTACATGTCCGTCGACAGATGGATGGGTAAAGAAGATAGGTACATATATACAATGGAATATTACTCAGCCATAAAAAGGAACGAAATTGGGTCATTTGTACAGAAGTGGATGGACCTAGAGAGTGTCCTACAGAGTGAAGTAAGTCATAAAGAGAAAAACAAATATCATATATTAACACATATATGTAGAATCTAGAAAAATGGTGCAGATGAACCTATTTGAAGGGCAGGAATAGAGACACAGACGTAGGGAATGGATGTGTGGACATGGGGGTGGGAAGGGGGGTGGAATGAATTTGGAGGTTAGGATTGACATATATACACTACCACGTGTAAAACAGATCGCTAGTGGGAACCTGCTGTAGAGTGCAGGGAGTTCAGCTCAGTGCTCTGAGGTGACCTAGATGGGTGGGATCGGGGTGGGGGGGTTGGGAGGGAGGTCCAAGAGGGAGGGGATACATGTATACGTAAAGCTGATTCACTTCGTTGTACAGCAGAAACTAACACAACATTGTAAAGCAATTATACCCCAATTTAAAAAAAAAAAGGAACGATCAAAAGCATATTGTTTCTATAACCCCTGAAACATTTAAACATACATGCACACATATGTCACGTAAAAGGGCTTGAATTTATAATTTCTAATATTCTGTCACTCTCTGATTCCATAGGGAGTAGATCTTGATAACAGTTAGAGTAGCAAACTCCAAAGCACGGCACTTTGCAGTTTTACACTTTCCTCCAGGGCACCATTCTAATTCTGATCTTTAGAATGAACTTCTGAGGCGGAAGAGCAAGCATTTCTTTTTACAGAAGAGAAAATCGATGAGGTGAGGTTAAGTGAACTGCCCAAAGTTGTAGAGCTTCCAAGCAATAGAATCTGGACTCAAACCCAGGTATTTGATTCCAAGTCCAGTGCTCTTTTGAAAGCTGAAGAAAATACCATGATTCCCTATGACAGAGCTCTCCTAAAAACACAACCTAATCTTCATATTAAAGCTTGCTTCTGAGAAGCCCAGTGTTTCAGAAATGGCATTCATCTTTTCAGCATCTAAAGGGGCGGGCAGGTAGAGCTAAACCTGCTTTTAAAGTGGACAAACCTCAGCACAACTTATGGGCGCATCAGAGCTGGAGTGACCAGGAGCTGGACTGTAGACCCCAGTGGGCTGCTGTCACCACCCACCACATTACTTAGGTTGCAGCTTCCCACACCTTCGATTTTAAGGTCACGCTAATTTTGCTGCCCTGGCATTCATCCATATACACTTTGATGTGGATAGACTTGGATATGAAGTCACCCTCTTTGACTCACTTCTACTTCAAAGAAACAAATTATAAATGAACCCACCCCAGGTATGTCAAAGCACTGGAAATCATGGGCCATTCCCTGCTAATTTTTGCAAGACACCCTCCTGGACATGATTACATGAAATACGGTTTGTGGAAGTGTCTAGCACAGTGCCAGGCATGTACTAGTCTTTGGATAGCCAATCATTTCTGAGCACCGCTTGGGCCAGGCTCTGTTCTAGGTGCTGGGAATAGAGGAGCAAACAAAACAGGTGAGGCTCCTGTCCTCAAGGAGCCCAGCTGGGGAAGACAGAGAATGAATGAGGAGATAAACAAGAAGGTGTATCAGGTTCCAGAAAGAGCTATGAAGAAAATGAAACAGGTGACATGGTGGGAAGTGACTGTGAAATGACTTTAGATATAGTAGCCAGGGGAGGTCTTGTGACAAGAAGTCTTTCATTTAAGGGCCAGTCGTCCAAATGGCTGCAGGAATGTCATGGGCTGAGCCTGTGAGGGATGAAAGAAGGTGACGTGGCTGGAACACAAACAAGGGAAAGAGGCTAAGACAGCATTCTAGAAAGGAGGGGGCAGCCAGATCATGGAAGGTCTTCATAGGCTGGAGAGAGGCGTGTGAGTTTGGAAGTGAATGGGGAGGTTAAGTCAGAACGGCTTGACCTGACCTATGTTGGGAAAAGCTGACTCTAGCTGTTGGGTGGAAAGTAGAGTGCAGGGAAACATGTCTTAGAAAACCTAGGCTGCTACAACAAAATGCCATAGATTGGGTGGCTTAAACAACAGATATTTGTTTCCCAGAGTTCCGGGAAGTCCAAGATCAAGGAGACAGCAGATTCGGTTCTTTGTGAGGACCGACTTCCGGGCTTAGAGATGGCCATCTTATTGCTGTGTCCTCACATGACAAAGAAAATAAGCTCTGGTCTCTCTTCCTCTTCTTCTAAGGGCATTAGTCCCATCATGGGGACTCCACTCTCATGACCTCACCTAAATCTAATTACCTCCCCAAGGCCCCACCTAATACTATCACATTGGGGGTTAGAGCTTCAACGTGTGGCTTTTGGGGAGACACAAACATTCAGTTCATAACAGGGCAGGTGGAAACAGTGAGAAGAGGCAGCTGCAGAGGTCCAGGTGAGAGATGGTGAGGCCTGGACCAGGGTGGATGTAACTGGATGGAGAGATGCAGACAGATTCCGGTTGTCCTTTGGCGTTGAAGCCCACAGGACAGACCCTGAATGCATGTTTCCACATGTGTTTACCTTTCTTCCTTTCCTCCCTTGCTATCTCCTTCATTTCATTTGTTGAGCTTTGGCAAAGGGTATTTCCACAGTAATTTACATCTTTTTCTTTAAATGCACAGATGATAATTACATCCAAAGCCAACTCAAATGGATTCAACAAAACTTTGCTGAGAAGAGAATATGTAGTGTGGGAAACACACAACCTTCTCACATCAGATGCTCTTTCTACTCATTTCAGTTCATTTCAGCAATGGGTTGTGATTGGCAGTTATGAGCCAGGCACTAGGATTGGTTCTGGCAGTTCAGATGACAAAGACACAGACCTAGCATTCAACGATCTCACAGCCCAAGGATGGAGACAGATGGGCAAGGAAACAAGGTACTATAGAGGGAGACAAGCAAAACACAGATATATGTAAGATATAGGACAGAAACAATGCAGGGGGAGAAAGGAACACTCAGAGAGAGAGGAAGAGGAGAAAGCTTCCCAGAGGAGGTGCCTGCTGGCCCAAGTGTCAGGCAAGGACAGTTTCCTGGTAGACAAGGAGTGGGTGCAGGGCAGGGGGAACAGTACAGGCAAATACACGGAGGAACAAAACAGCAGGGTTTATGTGAAGAAGCCTAGGCTGCTCGGAATTGGTAGAGCCAGTATAACAACAGAGGGAGACGAGGCTATCAACGTAAGCAGGACCCGGATCATACAGGGCCTCATTTACTATAATTAACGAGCTTGTACTCTATTCTGTAAGTGCCGGGGAGTCAGAGGAGTGTTTCACACAGGATGACACCTTCAGATTTCATTCAATTCTACACATTCGCCAAGTGCATACCTTTAAAATGCACACAGACTCATGCACATTATTTGAGAATATTTGCAAAGCTGTGTGAATGAGAGACTTTAAAAACATGTGGCTCCAAGGAAAGTATATAATTTGGAAAGGGCAGGGAAGGAAGAGAGGAAAAACTACAGCAGCTCAAGGAGAGATTCTCGGCCCCGTTCCAGCCCCCAGGAAAGGTCCGACGCAGGAAAAGCAGCCCGTCTGTTTTGTCTGCAAGCGTCTGAGGCGAGCCCAGCTCCTCCACAGAACAGAGCGATTCATGCAGAATGTCGAGACGAGAGGTGCCCATTTTCCAGGGGCTGCACTGCCAATTCCAGTTGCAGTAAGAAGGTGACAGGAGCCTGGAGGCCCGGCTGTGTCAAGGTACACATTTCCAGTGGGCACACTGTTAAGGCCATTAAGTAAAAACTCCTAATTGTGCTCAGAGGATTTTCATAGAGCTTGGCATCTTGGACCAGCTGTGGAATGTGCAGCTCCCAGGCCTGGCTGAGTGGAGCTTCCTAGCATCTTGGAGGGTCTCGAGAGGTGGCGTGAAAGTCGGCCCCGATGCATGAAAACGAAATTCATTTGAATTCCACTTGGATTTTATTTTTTCAGATGCCACATAAAACTTGGGAAAGGGGATGTCGTAAACCAGAGTCACAAGAGGATGGCATCACTCTGTGATGTTCCTGCTGTGAAGAGTGAACGGGGAAGGTCAAGGTTTCAACATGGAAACATCCCCCCGAGGCCTCCAAATGTTGTTGTTGGCATTCTGGGTTGCTTGTAGAAACTGTAGGGGGGCAGCCCTCATCTTTGTAGTGGGCAGAGAGGCAAAACCGGGCTCAGGGCATGGCCAGGAAAGGAAATGGAAATTGTTCTATTATTTGGACTGAAAATGCTCAAACATTCTCTATTGTCAGCTGCTACAAAAATCTTATGAATCTGCAATGTCCAGCAGGGTAGCAGCCAGCTGCATTGTTAATTGAACTTAAACTTGCGTTAGCCACATTTCAAGTGCTCTGTAGCCACAGGGGCCAATGGCTACTCCATTGGACAGTGCAGATGGAGACCATTTCCATCGTGGCAGAAAGTTCTACTGGACAGTGCTGTTTTAGACACTGGCTTCTCGGTGCTTTTTCCTCAGACCATCGACTCTGAGTGCTACTTCATATAATGTTGTGATAAGAGTAATAATTACATTAATAATAATGATGATGATGGGCGGGCTCTGCCAGGCACTGTGCTAAAGTCCTTCTGTATCTGGCAGGTTAATTCATTGAGAAGTTAATTCTTTTCATCATTGCCTTTTCCCTCTCCCCACCCCAAAATCCGAGAGAGAAGGGACCATCAGCTCCTGTGTAAGGAGAGGTTGGTGCTGCAGAGCCAAAAGTCAAAGTCAATTGAACATAACATTCTCCTTCTCTTTGGCCAAAAAGCTAAGCTTGTGGAGGAGATTGTGCTGCATCTCGTGGAAGGGGAGAGGAATGAGGGGAGAAACAAGCAGGAGAGAAGGAGGATGGAGCAAGTTACCTAGACTGAAAAGAGGGCAAAGGTCAGAAAGTCCTTTTGGCAGTGGAAACAAAACCCCACTCCCTGGAGAGGAATGGCTGCTGGTAAGACTCCCAGAGAGGAATAACTGTCTGTCCCTGGGAAGGCTGCACTCAGGCCCTTGGCTCCCAGCCCTTGCAAAAGCTTCTACACCCCAAGCATGACATAGAAGTCCTGGAATTACTGAGCTTTAAGGGATCACGAGCTGGGCCAACACTAGTCCATGTGGTGCCTTTGTGCTAATTAGAAAAAGGCAAACTTCTTCTGCATATAAAATATTTAAAGTCAGTATTTTACTGATATGGGCTGAATTGTGACACCCCCATTCATATGTTGAAGCCGTAACCCCCAGTACCTCAGAATGTGACTGTATTTGGAGACAGAGTCTTTAAAGAGGTGATTAAATTAAAATGAGGCCATAGGGTGGGACCTAATCCAATCTGACTGATGTCCTTATAGGAAGAGGAAATTTGGACACACAGAGAGACCACAGGAGCCCACATGCACAGAAAGACCATGGGAAGAAGCAGCAAGCCAAAGAGAGAGACCACAGAGGAAACCAGCCCTGCCAGCACTTTGATCTTGGACTTCCAGCCTCCAGAACTGTGAGAAAATAAATTCCTGTTGTTTAAGCCACCCAGCCTGGGATACTTTGTTATGGCCCCAGGAGACTAATACAATTATCGTGCAGTCTGACCAGCTCTCCCTGCTTAGTCTCTGCAGAGCCCGTCCTGACTGCGTGCTCACTCCTGTTCACATACACGCTGTACACCTGGACAGGTGCTGAGGTGAAGAGAGCCTGTCAGGTTTAGAGGGAGGGACACATAGGAATGGGGCCTCTGAAGGCTGTGGACGGGAAGAAGGAGCAACTGCTGGAAAGAGGTGTAGCACGGCACGGCCCCATGTGCCAGTGAGTGTGTGCGTCTGGGGTCTACTGAACATGTGCAGAGCTGAGCAGACTTTGCTGCTCCAGGACTCGGCAGCCAGAGGCCTGGGCTCCCCGTGCCCACTCTCACAGTCCCACAAACCTTAGTACAGGTCTCTGCTGTGAAGGGCACCCCTTTAGAGGAGACGCTGGCCAGCAGATGGGCTTGGATGATGAGGTAATCAGCAGCAGTGAGATGCTGGAGGCCAAGGAGCACAGTTCTTACTCTAGCGAGACCCTGGAGAAGTGAACTGCCACTGTGTTTCCTGCCAACCCAGTGGAATGGGAGATTGGAGGCAAATTTAATTTTATTCAATGAAAATAGATTAGGTGACCCTTCTTGCACATATAAGTTTGTGAAATAAGATTCATGCTTTATGTATGATTCAGAAGCAGAAGCTGTGGCCATTGTCTACCAGAAGCCCAGCAGGCAAGGAGCCTGGGGAATAAGTACCCCAACGCAATTTTTCCACCCTCTGACCTCTGCTGTGAGAATCCTTAGAGTCAAGCCCAACCAGAAGTGCAGAGCAGGGTGAGAAGGATAAAGAGTGACACTAGGCCAAACAGGGAAATCCAGCACACCTTTTAAACATGGACCAATTTATCTAGATCTCCAGAGATTCTCCAGTTAGGCCCAATTATTATCCCCATTTTATAAATACAGAATCTTAGGCTTGGGGAAGAGTTTAAATGATTGGTCTCATTAGATTCTAGAATGTAAACCCCATAAAGGCAGTGAAGTTGTTTGTCTTGTATCCCATTGTATCCCCAGGGCCTAAAAATGTGCCTGGAGTACAGTAGGTGCTCATTATGTGTTTGTTGAATGACTAAAAGAGTAAACTCCTCCAAGATTCCACAAGTACCATGTGGTAGTGCAGGATCTGAACCCAGACTGTCTGATGGCAAAGCTCACAGGTCTAAGGATCACGTCAGGGACTTCCCTGGTGGTGGCGCAGTGGTTAAGAATCCGCCTGCCAATGCAGGGGACACAGGTTCGAGCCCTGGTCCAGAAAGATCCCACATGCTGCAGAGCAACTAAGCCCGTGCGCCACAACTCCTGAGCCTGCGCTCTAGAGCCCGCGAGCCACCACTACTCAGCCCATGTACTGCAACTACTGAAGCCCTTGCACCTAGAACCTGTGCTCCACAACAAGAGAAGCCTCCACAATGAGAAGCCAAAGCACCACAACAAAGAGTAGCCCCCGCTCTCCATAACTAGAGAAAGCCCGTGCGTGGCAATGAAGACCCAACGCACCAAAAAAAAAAAAAAAAAAAAAAAAGGATCACATCAATGTTCCTAAACCAAGGTCTGTAGATCCTGTAGGTCTAAGAGTTTGCCATGACAATTGAAAACGTTTGTGATTTTGTGTACTCATTTCAAACATAGTCTTAAAATGTTAATATTAGCATATCCTGGATCACCTATCTCATAAACAGGGACAGTTTTCCCAAGTCTGTGCCTGCGTTCACTGTCATATTGGCACGAAGCAGTAGCACTGTGATCATCTTGGGCTAATGAGAAAGGAACATGGATAGACCTACTTCCTAAGTGATACCTATGAAAACCAAGCAACATCATGGAATACTGTACAAACAAGAAAAGCTGGGGGATGGGGTGGGGGGTGGCACATGCAAAAGAACTGGCACCAGGAGGTCAGAGCCATAGTCTCCTCATGGTCAGTCACTTACATTACTGCAAACACCATCTTTCATGCTAATGTTGTTATTCTGAATTATACTGATTGTGTAACGGTTTGGGCTTTTTAAATTCAGTTTGATTTTATAGTTGCATAGGAGTTTAAGCATAATTTTATGCTTATATAGTTTGGGACAAAATACAATTTAAGTCAACCTTTAAAGGTTTTTTCCTTTAAAATATGCCTGGGTATTAGTCAAGTATAGGAAATGCTTGTGCTATATGCTATAAACTGTGGTATGAATTGCTTGTAGCAGGAACTCAACGGAAGCAGCCCAGACCTAACTAAAGATGTCTGGGAAAAAAGAAAAATCTTGATGTTCCCTTCCCAAAGCTGGAAATAGTTATTATTTATTGAGCACCTATTAGTCCCTGTACTGAGTTCTTTACATGTGCTATGGACTGAATTGTGTCCCTCCAAAAATCCTGTGTTAAACCCTTAACCCACAATTCGATGGTATTTGGAGATGGGGCCTTTGGGAGGTAATTAGGTTTAGGTGACATCAGGAGGGTGGGGCCCTTATGATGGGATTATTAACCTTATAAGAAGAGACACCACAGAACTTGCTCCCATTCTTTCTCTCTTAGTCATGTGAGGACACAGCAAGAAGGTGGCTGTCCACAAGCCACGAAGAAGAACCTGATCAAGAATTGAATCTGCCAGTACCTTGATCTTGGACTTCCCAGCCTCCAGAACTGTGAGAAAAAGATGTCTGTTGTTTAAGCCACTCAGTCTACGGTATTTTGTTATAGCAGCCAGAACTGACTAATACAACATGTGTCATCTCAAACCCTCCTAACAACTTTGCAATGTAATTATTATTTCCCCATTTCACAGACAAGGAAGCTGAGGGTCAGGGAGGGTGTAATTTGTCCAAGCACACACTAGAAAAAGGAAAATAAGGATTAATTTATAAAAGTTTGTGAATAAAGATTTATAGATTTTAAAAAGATTCTCTACCTTCTAAGTCTTGATTAATAGGTGACAAGGATTATTCCTACCATTTATGGTGAATATCATACTGTTAATACTGATAGAAACACTTCCTAGTCCCACATGATACTTTCTAAAAATTTTTTCAACTTATACAGATCTGTGGACCATTTATTACTAACATGGATGCTAACTAGGGTAAAACTGACTGTTTAGCTCTAATTACTTTAAACTATGAGCATCTTTGAACCTAACTTCTCTTCCCACTGAAAGCATTCCTACGTGAGCAAGAAACTGTATCTTCTGTATGTCTTCTATACTCACATGGCTAAAGCTCAGCTTGGCATTACATAAAGCTGGGGCTGTTCTCGCTACTCTAACCCCTTGTAATGAGTCTCCAAATCACCAGCAACACCCAAGCTGATGGACAGCACTACGGGTCAACCTCAAAGACAGAAGCAACTAATGACACCATCCCTTGTAGCTGTGTAGTGCTTCAGAGTCCACAAGGAAAATATGTCAGAAAATATGTCACATAACTTCAAATCAGGGGTATTAGTCTCAACCTAAAGATGAGAAAATTGAGTATCAAAAAGGTTAAATGATGTGTTGAGGTGTTGAACCCGGATTTTTGGACTGACTCTAAATCTAGTGCTCATTTTTACTATTCTATTGGTTTCCCTAGTCTGAGGAGCATGGACCTCTCAGAGACCATTGCATGCTTGTAAAAGAATCTAATACCAGCACATGTTCAAATTACTAGGAATGTAAACTCCAGCATGGCAGGGGTTCTCAAAGCAGTTAAGAGCTGGGGATCTGGACCTGGACTGCTGGATTCAAATCCCATCTCCTCCATTAGCTAGCTGTGTGACTTGGGGCAAGTACCTTAACCTCTCTGTGCCCTCATCTTAAAATTTTTATATTAATATATAGTAATTTATAGTAACATTAAGAGCATCTACATTATTGTGTTTTAGGAATAAATTAATGAATACACATAACACCTTTAACGTAATGCTTAATACAATGAGTACATAGAAAGTACTCAGTATATACAAACTATAATTATTATTGTTTACCACTGAATTATTCAGCATCTAGATTAATGCCTGACACCTAGTGCATCCTTCAATTACTTGTTGGATGAATTAACTAAATAAGTATTTTAACAGAGGATTCCAAAGATAATATCGTGAAGAGGGAACCCTTAAAACATTTTTACTTTAAAAAGTAAAAACAAAATATCTCCCTGTGACAGTGACATCTAACCTTGAATTTACAACGTTTCTAGATGATTTCAAATACCCAGAAAAAGATTAATTTTGAATCACTTTGGCTTTTAAAAATAATTTCACATCAGCGGCTAGCACAATTGGATGGCATACAATAGGCAGTCACTACCTATTTGTTTTTGATGAGAAATACATTATTTTGTATCTGTTTGGGGCAGGAACAAAGGAGAGGACAGGATCACAGTTTCTGGAAAATAATTTCTGCAGAAACTTGGCAAAAAGAACTCAGACGGCTGGTCTCGACATGACTGATACTGTTTGAATGTTTCTTGTTGAGCGTCAGTCCTTGTATTAGTAGAGGTAAACTCTATCTTGAGAATGGAAATTCAAGAGACTTTTTTTTTCCTCCTTTCCTAGAGGCAGGACTTCTGCTCTTCTGCAGTAATTTGAAAATCAGGAGAGGGAAAGTCGAGGTGGGTTCCACCCAGGCGAGAGGTACAAGGCTGGGCACGCAGGATGTCTGCAAAGCACTGCATGTCGGTTAACCCAGAAAGCTCTTAAGCTGCAGTTTTCGTGATTCAGAAGACACGATAACTTGGGGCAGCCAGCGATCACGGGTGTAAACTGCCCACCAGCAGGCAGAGAAAATGCGAGCAACTTTTCTAATATCAAGACTTATTGCTGCTCAGGGAGTTTTTGTTCTGTGGAATGCTATTTCTCTCTTTGCACTTGACCCCACATCTCTTTTCTTATTAGACATTTTTGACTTTTATGAATTTACTTAGAAAATTATGTTCTCAGAGTAATCGGGAGTTCCTCTTTCTAGGATCGATTTGACCCTCCTGCCCTCCCCCACTGGGAATTTTCCCTGAGACAGGTTTGCAAAAAAGCACCCGGAATCTTTTCAACACACCATGACTGTTCACAAGGCACAATTGTTTGTCTTCAACTTGGAATTCATCTCCATTGAGCCAGGAACAAAATAAGGCGACAGAGGTTTTAAAATTCAGACAGGAAGTTCTGCCCTTTTGACCTGGGAAACCAAGAGGAAGGTGAGGAGGAAGACGATAAAGAAAAATACCGGCGGGGCGGGGGGGGGGGGGGGGGGGGGGGGAGGGGGAGTCCTGATATCTGTGCCTCTTATATACCTTCCATGTTTTGCCAACAAAAATTTTTAAGGTAGAAGTGGTCTTTTTAAAAGCTACTGATGAACACCAAGTGAGTCAGAAGACACCCCCAGCCCTGATCCAGGCAAGCTCCTTGTCATAAAATCCTTTTTTGCACAGATACAACTAAGGCAAGTAGCTGGAAGAGAGAGGTGGGGGGAAGCAACTTTGAGAAGAGTTGTGTCCTGAACCCTTCCAACAGAGATGTTCTTTCCACACTCACATCCTCCATTTCCCACCTTTTTGCTCCCCGCCAGCCATATGTTCACATCTTTCCCCTTCCTTCCTGTGTGGTCACTCCTGCCCCTTGTCTATTTCTGGCTCACTTCAACCTGCTCCCTCCTGCAATTCTTGTTGCTTCCTTCCTCCTCCCTCTTCCTCTGCTCTACCCTGGCCATCCCTCCCAAATCAATTTCTCTCTGTTTAAACCACATTTGTCCCACTTCTTTCATTTCTACCATTTGTTCTCAGTAGGATTTTCTAAAAAAAAAAGCACCTCTTCCCTGTGGGTAGTATCAGAGGTTACTTTACAAACTGTGGTTTAGCTGGCGCGGAGGTTACACTTCTAGGTAAATGTTCCACTGACATCTGAGACTGAAGTAGGCTAAAACTAAATTCATCACCTCCACCCCCAATTCCTCTCACTCCCACTATGACTTCTCTGGTCCTTCTTTTCCTCATCTGCCTGGATCTCCTCAAACTAGATCCCTCCCTCTCCTGCTTCCTCCAAGGCCTGTTGATATCTCTGCAAGGTCTTTTAAATGTTTTTCTTCCCCTCTGTTCCCATTGCCCTAGTTCAAGACTTCATCATCTCTCACCTGAACTGTTCTCATCCCTCCTAATCCTGCACCGGTACCTTCGTTCCATTTCCCATCAGACTGGACTCTAAAACCCAGACCTGATTGCATCACTTCCCTGACTTAAGATTTTTCAGTGGCTCCCTGTACCTAAGCGCTAATCCACATCCTACAGCAAGGCAGCAAGGCTCTTCACCAACTGGCTCCGACTTATTTTTCCAGCCCCGTCTCCCACCAACCACATGCAGGGTCCTACGTCACCAGGCATTGAATAAAAAATGCTTTGGATGTTTTCTTCCATGATCATAGCAGCTGTGGTTCATACTCAGGGCTCCAAGCTGAAAATATACTCTCTCCTGACCCAGGTAAATGCTGAGGCATGGCTGCCCTGAGGGGTCCATCTGGGTCCTAGCCAGGACCCTGAAACTAACTAGCTGTGTGACGTCTGGCTGGCCCTGGCTTCTTCAGGCCTAGGTATCCTCATTAACACCGCAAGGCCAAGATGACTTCAAAACTACCCGCAGTGTTAAAGATGATGGATAAGATGTGCAGACTCTCCAAGCCAGACTTCATGGGCTGTGGTACTTTGCTGAGTTATCCAGATACTAACCTGGATAACAAAGTATCAGTGCTGCCCATTTGAAGCCACCATCTCATTCAGGGATGAGATCAGATCCTGAGAGAACTGACTCATACTGCCCAGACTCAGACAAGTTGGATTTGTCCCAGAAAGCTCCTTTACGAATATGCAGTAGCAAGAAGACTTCCATCTGCTACCCGGAACACCTTTTCCCTACCTGAATTGTGTATGTGTATTAATAAACTATCTAGATTTTTTTCTTACTAAGTTAAATTATTTATCAAAGATTATTTGGGCTTATGGATTCAGAGCAAGAAGGGCTCATGATCCAGGGGCTAGTGTTTCCTGGCTGTAATAGGGTCTGATGAATTCCCTTTGTTTCATGTGTCTGTCAGAAGTGTTTGATTGCAAGCAGTAGAAACTGACCCTGGGTGCACACAGCAAGAAAGGAGGATTCTTGGGAGGATCGTGGGTAGCTCACGGAGGCTTTCCCTGACCATCCTGTCTGAAGTGGCCTATCCAGCAGGTCTCCAACACACCACCCCACCTCTCTCTTTCACAGGACTTTTCTAGTGTGCAGTGATCTTCTTTACTTGTTTGTCATCAGTCTTCCTTATTAGACTGCTCACTCCATGAGGGCAGGGACGTTGTCATTCTTGTTTGTACTCCAGAACCTAGGACAGTGCCCAGCATACACAGTTTGCTCACCAGTATTTGTGGGATGAATCAATGAGTAGAAAGGAGAAGATGAAAAATTAAGCCCTGGGAATGACAGGAAACAGGGATAACCAGTAGCAGGAACTTCTGAATCTTCTTTGTAGGCATTACCATGGGATGACTCAACTCCCACTGTATTTGTCCCTCTGTGTTTCTGCTCCAGGTTCACATGCCTAGAATGGAGAATTCAATCAGCTCAAATGAGAATCACATGCCCACTGTAGAGTCTTGGGGTTGGTTGCAGAGCCTCACGTGGAAGGTAGGAGGGCAGATCCTCAAAGAAATGGCTACCAGGCAGACGTCCACTGCTTAGTGATTACTTTTCTTAGAGACTTGTCAATTGGATATAGCAATTCTGCTCCCTAGAGATATCTTTAGAAAAGCTTGTTTGCCTACTGTCACTTTTCTTGCCTCCATGGGTTCCACCTAAATAGGTCTCATCCACTCAAAATTCTCACCTGCTCAAAAGAGGTAGATATACTCACTCTGCAGACAAGATCTATTTACTCTCTGCCTGGCATATCCCAGTACATCTTTTTGTACATTTGTTTCTTATTTTCTAGCTCATGAATAAAACATACAGCTACTTTACATTTGAAAAATGTGTGTGCTTTTGCTTAACTCAAATTCCTTATTTTCTGTAAACCCACATTTGGATTACTTTGTTGTGGCTAATACTGTTGTTTACCCAACAGCCACTTGGGGCTGAAATTCACTCAATCCCAGGGATGAATCACGATGGAAGCCTCTCACTTCTTTGCCTGTGATTGGACTAAAGATGACATATAACCCAAATCTGGGATATGAAAAATAATGCAAAGTCTGCTGGGAATTTCTGGAAAGATTTTCCTCCCTGAGGAGTCACATGAAGAGAAGGGTTTTCTGTACTTTTTCTTCCTTCTTCTTTCCTTCTTGGTGGGAATGCTGTCATATAGGGATATGATACTTGGAGCAATGGCAGCCATCTTGCAAATATGAGGTGATAAATGTAAGGGCATCATGCAGAAGATGGTTGGGTAGGAGAATGTATAGGCCTGGGTCCTTGATTGATTTCATTCTTGAAACACAGAAACCAACTCTGGATTTCTTAAGTAAATAATAGGTATCCATATAGCTTAAACTATTCTTTGTTGGGCTTTTCTGTAAATTGCAGTCAAAAGCATTCCTACCTGATAGATCTGTGACAAACAACTCCTTCTTGATCTTAACTCTTACTCCTTGGATTTACCACATTAGAGATGCTTCTATTTCCTAGTAATAGGGGTTCTACTGAGCATTAATGAGAGAGTACATCTGAGGAAAAGACTAAAAATTCACTGTGTTCTGTTATAAACACTCTTCACTATTTATATCTACTTCTTATAAAATGAGCATTGTGAATATTTGCTTAAACAAATACTGTGGCTATTCATACAGATATCTCATATATAAATGTGTATATATATATACATATATAATCTATTTTTTGTTCAATTTCACATTACAAATTAATAGTCTCTAATCCGGTATGATTTTAGAATTTCTATACAGAAGGGCCTTAAAACTGACAATTAGGGGCTTCCCTGGTGGTGCAGCGGTTGAGAGTCCGCCTGCCGATGCAGGAGACGCGGGTTCGTGCCCTGGTCCGGGAGGATCCCACATGCCGCGGAGCGGCTGGGCCCGTGAGCCATGGCCGCTGGGCCTGCGCGTCCGGAGCCTGTGCTCCGTAACGGGAGAGGCCGCAACGGGGAGAGGCCCGCGTACCGCTCAAAAAAAAAAAAACCTGACAATTAAATGGGAAGCAGGGGTGAGGCCTTGCAACTGCATTTGCACTGCACTTTTAAGATTGAACGCATGCAACGGCTCATATCGTGGAATGCGAGAGGCTAAGGCAGCCCCAAGCCCCCCATCTGTACCGTGTCCCTGCTATAGCTTCTACCCTTAAAACCGACTGCCTGGGCTTCCCTGGTGGCGCAGTGGTTGAGAGTCCGCCTGCCGATGCAGGGGACACGGGTTCGTGCCCCGGTCCGGGAAGATCCCACATGCCGCGGAGCGACTGGGCCCGTGAGCCATGGCCGCTGGGCCTGCGCGTCCGGAGCCTGTGCTCCGCAATGAGAGAGGCCACAGCAGTGAGAGGCCAACTGCCTAAGGATTCCAACTTTCCTCCTGGAAGTCAAGGTATGGGTTTTGACGGTTTTACAGCATGGGCCTCCAAGATAGAAAACTTGATGGAATAACATGACTTTACATCTGCATTGTCATGGAAGCTGTCTTAATCACTTTACCCTGCAACGCTGGGTGGATGATCACTAGCGTTTCACATGAGCAGAGATTCAGGCTCAGAGAGCTTAAGTGGCGGCTCAAAACACACAGTTAACAAGCAGAACCAGCTCTACGACCTTGATCTGATAAGTACTCTTCCCGCTGCACCTGGTTGTTCTCATGTTAGCGAAGGGGTCTCTAGGATCTAGAATAGTGTGGCTAAAAAGGAATGCTCCTGTCCATTAAGAGGAGCCTTTTGAAGAGCGTACCTTTTACTACCAGAGAAGAGAAACAGAGAACAAGAGGGTCTGGGGAAAGAAATGGGTCATCCAACCACTCAATGGATCTGGAAGGTGGTTGCCCATTAAACACCTGGCTGCACATTGTCGCCATGTATTTCTCCAGAGTATTAACTGCCTTCTGTCCCATATTTGCCGAAATGATACTGTCGGGTCTCAACTAGGACAAGCACACCAGGAGGAACTTCAGATCTATGAAGCAGAAAAGAGGACTGGGCATGCCCTACACCACTCCCTGTATAAGTGGTTTGGAGGAGCGTTTCCGATTCCTCTATAGGAATGTGATCTGAGAGCAGGGGTCTGTGTCCTTAAGAAAGGAAGAGGGTCTTCAGGAGCAGGCTGGTGGACCCAGGGGGCAGAGGGCTTAAGTCAAAGACAGCCTAGGTTTTCCAAGCCCAAAAGGCAATCGAGCTCCTGTAGAGACATGGAAAGTTAGAACAGAGCCAGAATGGAGCAAAGGGAAAAGAAAGCAAAAGGAAAACTCATGTTGACAGACGGACTGACTGAAAAGGGTTCATACATAAACGTGAAGAGAAGGAGCTTCTGACTTCTCAGCTCAGGACCAGGGTAATGACGTAATCAGCATAAGTGAGACACAGTGGCCCGGCCAATGTGCCAAGAATGTGGGCTGAAGGGGCCTGGGTTATTCCAGGTTGCCATGAGTTTTAGCCAAAAGTAACAGAGCTAGGCAGGGAAAGCAGGAGGCCTTGTGCCTCAAGGATGTCCACGCATACTCTGAGGTCCAGGACAAAGGAGTCTTGTTCATTTCCTTACTATATTGGCCAGTGAGTAGAGTTAGCAGTAGAGTGTAGCCCTTAAAGGTATAAAATATGGAATCAGACAGACTGGAGTTCAAATCCTGGCTCCACCATTTACTTGCTGTGTGGCTTTGGCAAAGTGACTTAACCTCTCTGTGCCTCACAGTCTTCATCTGCGGGCTAATCAGAGCGCCTTATTGATAAGGTGGTGTGAGAATTAAATACAACATGTTCTAAAAAGGTGCTTAGTCTAGTGGCTGATACGTAGTAAGAACTCGATCTTAACCTATTCTTTTTTATAATAAAGTATATATTGAGGTAAACAGTGAAGGGATAAAAGCAGGAGAGTGATAAACACAGATTCTACACACATAATAAAAATGCACAGGATGAATGAATGGGAAAGAAGTGAAGACTAAGATTAGGGTCTAGACCATCAGTAACCGAGAAGAAAGCAGCTGGAGACGTCTTGGATACGTTCACCAAGAGAACTTTTGGTTTGTATTAGGTTAGGATCAGGTGAGAAATTTTGAACCCCCCAAATTATCACCTGGAAAAAAAATACTGCGTGACACAGATTTTCAAATAAGTGCTCACATGGGGAGATAATTTCTTTCTTTATAAAAACAACAGTTGGGCTTCCCTGGTTGCGCAGTGGTTGAGAGTCCGCCTGCCGATGCAGGCGACACGGGTTCGTGCTCCGGTCTAGGAAGATCCCACATGCCGCGCAGCAGCTGGGCCCGTGAGCCATGGCCACTGGGCCTGCGCGTCCGGAGCCTGTGCTCCGCAACGGGAGAGGCCACAACAGTGAGAGGCCCGCGTACCGCAAAAAAAAAACAACAAAAAGAAACAGTTGTAACATTTTTTTTTTACATCTTTATTGGAGTATAATTGCTTTACAATGGTGTGAGTTGTAACATTTTTAATACCACTTCCTAACTGTATGACCAAAGGCAAGTTATTAAATTTCCTCACACCTTCTTTTCCTCCTCAATAATAAAATGGGGGATAATAATAGTACTGACTTCAGAAAGCGGTAGTGAGAATCAAATCCATTAATATGTGTAAAGCTTCTAAAAAGCGGTGGTAGACCCATTTATACTATACCACAAAAGCAATCCCTGTGGATTATGCAAACATTACCACCCACCTACCACCCTACTACCTAATAGCCACGTTTAATATTTTGTATATATTCTTCCAACCTTTCCTCATGCACATAGTCATCTAAATATGCATTTGTTTCTCACAAAAGGGATCATTCTGTAATGTTCTCTTAGGCTCTGCTTTTCCACTTAGCCACATATGGCGAAGATCTTTTCATTTGTCAGCCTCCACCCACCTTAGGGCTCACTGTCATCCTCTTTGGCAATTTACCCTGGGTCTCAGCAGGGTCAGTCCCGGTTTCAGCAGTTTCTTCTCATTTCCTGCTTCTTCTCACTCTCCCAGCTGTGCCTGGTACCTCTGCCCACTCACCTGCTGCCTTCCTGGTTCTCCAGGTCCACTGCCCACCCTCCACAATGGAATGTGGCTAAGCTACCCTAAAGGAGGGCAGGGAAGTTTTACTTCTTTTTATTGCTTACCTCTCAATTTTCCAAAACAGCACCAATCAAGGTTGTGTGTATTTAATCGAATTTTCCAAAGGATTAAAAGTAAGAAATAAAATGTCAAGAGAAAAACACTTAAAATTTAGTGTCAACTCTGTTTCTTGAGTCTTAGCGGGGGGAAAAAATTATACCCTTCATAGGAAATCCCTTCACTGGCACACCCCAGCCCCACTCCTGGCCCCCAACTTCCAGGCTGGGAAACAAGCTTTCTCCTGGCTCCTCTCTGCTGTGGCCACACTGTTACCAAGGCAAACTGGCAATCCTCGGGTGATATTCAATCACCAGAGATGGTCTGGCCAACGAGTTGCTTAAAATTTTCTTTCGAATGAGTTGTCATCATTTGAAAACCAGGAGATTTTATGTACAAACCTACATTTCTGGTTTCTCTTGAATGATGAAAAGCTTTGGCAACATGGAGCCCGCATTCCTGCATGGCAACAATTTGGGAGCTGAGTACTCTTCCTCCAAATAGATAGAACATGTGTCCGCCAGGTGGCCGTGGGTCCCACCGGTTCCTATCATTAGACACTGGGGCGCATCACTTGTTTATTTACCTGCCTGGCTCCTCTAGGAATTTGAGTCGAAGTGGAGAAAAACTATTGTATGCTATCAGCTCCCCGCATCCACTGAGAACCTGCCTTAGAATCTTCCCCTCCACCCAGAGGGTAGCTGTCGTCTGGGCGATTTCAGTGTCTAAAAGTCCTGTCCACACCCCACCTGAGGCCAAGGCCAGCTGGGTGAAAGGCATCTGCTCTGGGGTGGCGTCTAAGAAGGAGGGTCCCTGGGAACAGGGTACACTGAGGGGCTCCGAACACCAGGAGGGAAAGGTGGGGTCATTGTTAGGAGCAGTCATAGCCATTACTTAAAAGTGGAGTGAAAAGCATGCACGAAATCTGAGGAGAGAGGCAAAGGCAATGGCGAAGCTGGTGAAACTGATGGCAGAGAGGGTTAGTGCAGACAGGATGGGACAAGGCATGGCTCGGGGCGGTCAGGACTTAATCCTGGGACAGGGCTCGTGAGGTTTTCCCCGTTTTATGGGACGCCGGCAAGGTCATGGGAGCAGAAGGTCCACGCAGTTGTGTGGGGTGACCTCACCTCTACTGTCCTTGGGCAGCCGCTTGTGTTACCACATCCTGGGCCTCGTCATCACCCAGGGCTGTTCTCTGCCAGAAATCTTAAACTCTAATCTCGAGGCTTCAGACCTCCGACATCTCACCTTTCAGCTCTCTTGTTGAGGACGCCATCCAAGACTACTAACCCTCTTTGCTTCCCTTTCTTCCTGCCAGGCCTGGATTCCACCGGTTATCAGTTTGAACGTGTGTGCTCTGTTCCCTCACAACTTTCTCTTCCAGCGCCTGCCCTGCAAACCACCAGCCTTCACTCAACCAATAACCCCCTCTCCACCCTACGCTGGGTCACTGGGTGCTGCTGAGCCAACCGATGCCTCACCCCACGCCCAACTCCATGAAGCCTCTACCGCGCTAAGTCTAGGGCCTGAAAAGCTCCCTCTACCCCGCCTCCAACTTGTCCACATCTGCACCCATCTGATTTCTGTCCCTCCTACCTCAGAGAGTCCTTGCTCCTATCCTTGGGACCCATCTTCTCTTATCTCCTCTAGGACTCTGTGCTTTCAATAATCCTTTCTGTCCTCTGTCTTTAACTTCTCCCTCCCTCCGGAGTCCTGCTCAGCCCCATCTTTTTTTTTTTTTTTTTGCGGTACGCGGGCCTCTCCCTGCTGTGGCCTCTCCCGTTGCGGAGCACAGGCTCCGGACGCACAGGCTCAGCGGCCATGGTTCATGGGCCCAGCCCCTCCGCGGAACGTGGGATCTTCCCGGACCGGCGCACGAGCCCGTGTCCCCTGCATCGGCAGGCGGACTCTCAACCACTGTGCCACCAGGGAAGCCCCCAGCCCCATCTTTGAAGAAAAGTGCCCGGGAACTTCGGTGGAAATGACTACAGAATGATAACATTCAGGGTTCTAAGGAAGGAAGGAGAGAAATCAGCGAGATAAAGAAAACAGGCTGCAGGAAGGTGCATTTCTTCAAGCTCAGGGTTTTGGCAAGAAAAGCTAATGGGAACGAAATCTGAGGGACAAAGGGTTTGAGGGAACAGGATGCCCTTTTCACATCATATACTAAATTCGTCATAATGCCCTTCTTGTGTATATTATGTAGCTCACATGCAGCGTTTCATCCAATTTTCACTTCAGTCCAGTGCGATAGGCGTGGGTGAGACCAAGTGGGTGAGGAATGGCTTTGGGCGTCCAGAAGGTACTGGCTCTGAGCTGGGGTGGGACCAGATAAGAAGGAGAAGGAAATCCCTAGTGGCTCAAGAAAGAAGGAGAAGGAAATCCCTAGTGGCTGCAGCCAACAGGGTAAAGCAGGGAAGTGCTGGTGCTCCTGGCAGGAGAGATCATTCGCATGGAAAGGATGCAGCTGAAACAGATTTCTTAGACCTGGGAGTGCCTGCATGAAGAAAGAAATTCATCTTTAAGGTAGACCTCGGGGGGACAATTGAAGGCCGAAAATGATGCCATTATTAAAGGTTGATGTGATCACTAAGTTAAAAACCAGTCCTTCGGTCTATCAGATAAAAAGAGAGGACCCAGGGAACGAGTCCTCTCAGAGAAACATTGAAACAAAGAGCAGCGTGAACAACTACCAAAGCACAGCCTTTGCAAAAAGAGCTCCACCGCCATCTAACCAAACAGATGTCCCCTTGAATGTGCTCTGGAGGTGAAAGCCAGGAGGCTTAACCCTCCTTACAGGACTTCCCCAGCCATCCAGAGCCTCCCTGCACCTCCATTTTCATCATCTTGATAATCCCACCGCCCAGGCTCCCTCACAGATGTGGCAGAAATCAAATGTGACAGCACAAGTGCTTTGGGAATTACAAAGTCTTAAGCAAATGTAACCCAACCCCACTGACAGTGGAGAAAGCTGGTAAAGGAAACTAAAACAGCCACTGCACAGTTGAAGGGGGCCGAACAGGTCTGGATGTGAGGATGGTGTGAGCAGAGCCAACAGCAAGGGGAAGTGAAACTCTGAAGACTGGGGGCAGGGGGATGGGGGGTTGGCGTGGCAGTGGGGAAGGAACAGCTTTTTAAAGACACACAAGGAAACTGCCGTCTCAACTAATGAAGTAAACCCAGATCCTTCAAGGTCAACGTCGGCAGGGGATTCTCCACTGGGCTTTCCTTCTCAGCCACCTGAGTGGAACAGTGGGTTTTATTTAAAGAAGACTGCAGAGTTCTTACAAGATGAAATCTGCACCTCATACAAAGGGAAAGCATGACCCCAGAAATTACAAATCATCCACCATGTAAAGAAGAGGCTTATCAGATGATGGATGATGGAAGGAGCAGAGGCTTTGGATCCTGGCTGATCTGGGTTCAAATATGCCCCTTGGTAGCTGAGTGGTACTTCATTCTTAATTTAACCGCTCAATATTTATAAAATGGAAGTGATAATGTTGATCCAAAAGCACGGGATTAGATAATATGGGAAAAGCACCTCAGCACACGATGAGTGCTCAGTCCAACAATTCCTGGGATGCTGGGTTAGTAAAGAATGAGGCTCTGGGACTTCCCTTGTGGTGCAGTGGTTAAGAATCCACCTGCCAGTACAGGGGACTCGGGTTCGATCCCTGGTCCAGGAAGATCCCACATGCCGCAGAGAAACTAAGCCCATGCGCCACAACTACTGAGCCTGTGCTCTAGAGCATGCAAGCCACAACTACTGAGCCCATGCACCGCAACTACTGAAGCCCATGCAATCTAGGGCCTGTGTGCTGCAACTACTGAAGTCCATGCACCTAGAGCCCGTGCTCTGCAACAAGAGAAGCCACCACAATGAGAAGCCCATGCACTGCAACGAAGAGTAGCCCTGGCTCACTGCAACTAGAGAAAGCCTGCACATAGCAACAAAGACCCAACACAGCCAAAAAAAAAAAAAAAAAGAATGAGGTTCTATCATGAGCAAATTTTCTTGAACCAATTTACTTTCTGTCTGGAAAGGGAAGTCATACAAATGGAACAGTGATTCTCAGCTTGGGGTTGATTTTGCCCCCCGCCCCCAGGGGACATGTGGCAATGTCTGCGGACATTTTTGGTTGTCATAACTGGGTGGAGGATTGCTACTGGATTCCAGTGGGTAGAGGCCAAGGTTTCTGCTAAACATCCTACAACACACAGGACAGACTCTTAGAATAAAGAATTCTCTGGCTCCAAATATCAATAGCGCCAAGATCGAGGAATGCTGGCCTCCTGGCCTAAACCTGGGTCTTCATTGTTCCTTCCGCAGTGTTTAGTCAATAGGCCAAGTCAACCCAACTGCATCTGTGGAGGTTCGTGCTCTGAAGCAGCCAGTGAGGGGAAATATTCATGTGACACAAATGTGCTAGTTTAGGGCTGTTAACAATCTTTGTTTGAGGCTGGAGTAATTCATTTAGATTGTGTTTATTGGTCACAGAGGACACCAGGTTTGGGGATGTGTTAATATTTTGGAGGAGGGAAATTATGTCCAAAGTCACCTTGACAAACAAGAATAGTAGTTTTCCAAAAGCAGAATGGAATCCTTATTGGGGAAAAATTAGTGAGGCTCACGGGTCATGGAAATGACCTGAAGGTCACAGAGGACGAAAATTTAAACATGGTCTATGGTTGAGACAGACTCCTGCAACGTTTCTGAGACTGAGCAAGGCCATTTTAAACTGCTCAGTGCAGAGCTTTGTATTTTTAAAAGAGATATGGAGAAACCCACAGAAAAGGAACAATAAGAGCTGGAAAATAAAGAGTTCTAAATACAGGCAAAAGGAGTTTGGGTTTTTTAACACGGAAAGGAGAGGACTGAATGTGCGAGGATTTGAACAAGAAAGGTTATCACAAGGAGAAAAACGGCCAGCTGTTTTCCATCTCCATGGAAGAGCAAATTATAGGAAATGGGCTGAGATTACAGCACAATGGTGGTTATGAATACGAAAGCATTTCCTAATTGGACACTGGAACAGACTTCAGAGGAAAACCGTTCAATTCCCATTACTCAAGTTCGCTAAAAATAGGTTAAGTATTGACCTGACCACAGACAGGGGACTGGACGTGATGACTTCTTGAGTCCCTTGGTTTAATCATTTTGCCTCTGTCTTCACAAGGCACAGTTAATTTTCTGATGAGTGAAAAATTCAGTTGTTTCACTGGATGGCCTATAGAAGCGGGTTTCCTAAACAACCCATCTATCTGATGGATTTTCATTGATTGTATTATTAAATTGACTGGTGGTTTTAGTCATTTGACAAAACCTTTGTAATTTTATAACATTTGTTTTACTCCTTGAACTTGGACGTGAACCTATAAATTATATGATGCTTGTGGGTCATCAAGTCAGCCTTGCATTGATCATAATGTTTAGTAGCTCAGATTTATGAGACGCTGGTTTATGCTGATACTGTTACACACTTTGATGTAAACTGAACCAGTCATTCAGAACAGAGTAAACAAGGTAAGGAAATGGTCCCAGGCTTTCAGCTTGTTTCAAGGGTGTGCTCTTTGCGTCCAGAGTGTATTATTGTGTTCATGGGGGTTTTTGTTTGTTTTTTTGTTTTTGTCTGGCCCCACCGTGTGGCTGGCGGGATCTTAGTTCCCCGACCCAGGATTGAACCCGAGGCCCTCCACATTGAAAGCACAGAGCACGAACCACTGGACCGCCAGGGAATTCCCTATTGTATCTGCGTTGAAGCCAATATCTGAGTTTGAATGTGGCAGGTGGGGGGTTGGGAAAAAAGATGCGATCCTGCTGTTTCTAGCATTGTACAGAAATGAATCCATTCCATTTCCAAGTGAATTTACTAAATTGCTGATAGAAAAGTACCCAGTCTATTGAAGCTTCACATCATGTAACATGAGCGTCAAGCTAGTGTGTTTCCTTGGACTCTCTTGTGCATACACTTTAACTTTTTAGGCTTACACCTTAAGCGGGAGCGGGAACATAGATTGACTTTGTCATCCACTGAGTTTTTAGCTTCTCTGCTAAAAAATGTTCCTCTGTAAATGTTCACATTAGAGGCACCAGCAATCAGTAGTTCCCTGGTGTTCTTAAAAGGTATAGAAAAGCAGTTAAATCGTTGATGTGAATACAAAATGCTGTGTATTCAATAAGAAATAAGGCTTGTCAAGGCAGAATTCTATACAAGGGTCTATTGACCTGGTTTTACCCCTGGGGCAGGATTGCCGGCTGTTCCCTAACAGCCAATCCTTCCTTCTTCCTTTAATAATACAGCCTCTGAGTTTTAGCCAAACCCATGACTGTTTCACTAAAGACTACATGTTTTCAGCATTCCTTGCACTTAGGTGAGGTAAGGAGTAAGTTTTGACTGATGAGATGTGGGCAGAAGTGATGGGTGCCATTTCTGGTCCATGACCTTACAGGGGAAGGATAACACCACCCTCCATGTCTTCCTTCTCCCCTACCTATAGGCTGGGAGGCAGATATGATGGCAGGATCTGGAGCAGCCACCTTCAACCATGAGATAGAAGTCCTCTGTTGAGGATAACAGAGAATCAAGATGGAAGAAACTTGGGTTTCCATTATCATGGAGCTACTACATTAGCCTTGGACTATTTATGCTTTGACTATTACAGGACAGAAAAATAAACTTCTATTTGTTTAAGCTACTATTATTTTGACTTTTATAACAGTAGTCAAACTGGTATCCTAACTAATATCCTAACTCTCTGGGCTCTACCCAGAACCTTAACTTTCGTAATTCAAGTATTTTTTCATTCAGTAGAAAATACATATATTGCTTGAGATAGGGAGATAGACAGATAGACGATACACACACAGGCACATGCACGCACACACACACAAGAATATTTGAGATTTATTATTAACTAGGGACTTCGTGAAGATCACTAGAGTATTGGTTGTAAAGAACTCACCCCACACTCTGTAATGTGAGCTATGTACAACTTGCTTTATGTTTTTCTGTATAAAGGACTAACAGAGAGAGAATAAATGATAGCGAGCCTTCTAGGGAGGTGGCAAAGAGCACATGCTCAGGGGCCAGGCAGCCCAGCTGAACGACCAGGCTTAACCGCACTGAGCGTCCAGGTTTCCCCATCTGTACAAAAAGGCTAGTAATTGCTGTGAGGATTATACAAGATCGTACAGGAAAAGTGGTTAGAACGCTGCCTGGCACACACTAAGCTCTGAATAAATACTCCCTACTATTATAATTATTGGTTCCTCTTCACTAACGGCCAGAGATAATGTTAAAGAAATGTGCCTAAGGGAATGGCTCTACACTGCTCTTGATCTACTTCTATGTTTCGCTCTTTGGTCTTCTTCAAGACATCTGATCCAAAATGTTTGCTTCTTACCTCGAGTCCCTTATTCGTGAGTCCCAATCTTTGTTTATGCACACACTTCAGGTACTATCTGAACTACTCTATCATTGTATTTTTGTAAATTGATTTCTAAAAGAAGCTTGAACAGTAGCAATGACATTTTAGATAGAGCTGCAGCCCTCTGTCTTCCTCATTGGATCCCCTCTCCCTCCCTCCCTCCTCTCTCTTTCTCTTTCTTTCTATAAAGCAGCTTTATTAAGATATAACTCACATACATATAACTCACCTATGTAAGTAAACTATGCAACTAAATGGCTTTTAGTGTATTCACAGAGTTGTACAACCAGCACCACAATGTATTTTAGAACATTTTCATCACTCTGAAGAAACCATACCATGAGCAGTCATTCCCCATTTGACCCTAGGCAACCACTAATCTACTTTCTATCTTTATAGATTTGCATATTCTGGACATTTCATATAAATGGTATCATACAGTATCTGGTCTTTTATGTCTGGCTTCTCTCACTAAGCACGATGTTTTCAAGGTTCATTCATGTTGTAGCATATATCAATACTTTACTCCTTTTTACAGCTGAATAGTATTCTATTATATGGATATACCACATTTTCTTTAACCATTCATCAAGTGATGGGCATTTCGGTTGTTTCCACTTTTTGTCTGTTGAAGTGCAGAAGTTTTAAATTTTTATGAAGTCCAATTTATCTATTTTTTCTTTTGTTGCTTATGTTTTTGCTGTCATATCTAAAAAGGCATTGCTAAATGTAACATCATGGAAATAAACTCCTATACTTTCTTCAAAGAGTTTTATAGTTTTGGCTCTTACATTTAGGGCTATGATTTAATTTTTAAATGCAGTATGAATGGGGTCCAGTTTCATTCTTTTGCATGTGGATATCCAGTTGTCCAGCTCCATTTGTTGAAAAGACTCTTCTCTCCCCCATTGAATTGTCTTAGCATCCTTGGCCACATGTCTTTCTACTTCCTCAAACAGACAAGCAGATTCCTGCCTCAGGGCCTTTGCACCATTAGTTTCCTTGGTATGGAACCTTCTTTCCCTGATTTTCACTGGCTGGCTCCTTCTCATGCTGCAGGTCTCAGCTCAGAAAGGCTAACCCTGAACACAGTGCCCAAAGCAGCCCATCCCCCACTCACCCAGCCCCTCACCATCCTTATTTTATTTTATTCTTAGTACTTAACACTGCCTGAACATATCTAATTTTTTAATAAAGTAGAGTTCCTTAAACCCTTTAAGTGGATGGATTTTCAAATCAAGGTAGTCCAGGAGTAGACAGTAGACACTGAATTTAGAAACAAAGGATTCATGTAACTGTTGTGTGTATGTGTTTGGGGGGTGGGGGTGGGTATGACTGAGAGGAAGACCTGTGGATGAGGGTGAGAAATGAGTGGGTGAGTTCCAGGGCAGCCTGGGTGAACATCAGAATCAAGGAGCTATTCCTACACATTAATCTTGGCAATGATTTTTCAGATTTGACTCCAACAGCACAGGCAACATAAGCACAAATAAACAAGTGGAACTACATCAAACTATAAAGTTTCTATACAGCAGAGGAAACAATCAACAAGATGAAAAGGCAATCTATGGAACGGGAGAACATATTTGCACACCATATACCCAATAAAGGGTTAATATACAAAATATATAAGGAACTCATACAACTCAATAGCAATACAAAACAAAACAAAACAAAAACCCACTGAAAAATGGGCAAAGGGGCCTTCCCTTGTGGCACAGTGGTTAAGAATCTGTCTGCCAATGCAGGGGACACAGGTTTGTGCCCACATACTGCGGAGCAATTAAGCCTGTGTGCCACAACTACTGAGCCTGTGCTCTAGAGCCCAGGAGCCACAACTACTGAGCCCATGTGCCACAACTACTGAAGCCCACGAGCCTAGAGCCCATGCTCCGTAACAAGAGAAGCCACCACAATAAGCCCATGCAACGCAACAAATAGTAGCCCCCGCTCGCCACAACTAGAGAAAGCCCGCATGCAACAACAAAGACCAAATGCAGCCAAAAATAAATAAATAAATTTATTTTTTAAAAAAAAAGTTAAAAAAAAAAGAAATGGGCAAAGGACCTGAACAGACATTTTCCCAAAGATAGCAAACAAATGGCCAACAGGTATATAAAAAGATGCTCAACATCACTAAGCATCAGGGAAATGCAAATCAAAGCCACAGTGAGATATCACCTCACACGTTAGGATGGCTATTATCAAGAAGTCGAAAGATAACAAGTATTGGTGAGGATGTAGAGAAAAGGGATCCTTTGTACACTGTGGGGATATAAATTGGTATAGCCATTATGGAAAACAGTATGGGGGTTTCTTTAAAAATTAAAAATAGAAATACCATATGACCCAGCAATTCATTTCTACATATATATTTAAAGGAAATGAAATCATCATCTCCAAGATATACTTGCATTACCATGTTCATTGCAGCTTTATTCACAATAGCCAAGATATGGAAACAAGTGTTTAATGACAAATGAGTGGATAAAGAAAATGTGATATATATATATCATACATACAATGGAATATTATTCAGCCTTGAAAAAGAAGGAAAGCCTGTCATTTTTGACAACATGAATGACACTGGAGGACATTATTCTAAGTGAAATAAGTCAGTCACAGAAAGACAAATACTGCATGATCTTATTTGTATAAAGAATCTTAAAAAAAAAAAAAGTTGCATTCACAGCACAGAGAGTAGAGTAATGGTTACCAGGGTCTGGGCAGCAGGGTGGAAGAGGGAAGGAAAGATGTTGATCTAAAGGTATAATTTTCAGTTATAAGATGAGTGAATAAGTTCTGGAGACCTAATGTACAGCATGGTGACTATAGTTCATAATAATGTATTATATTTACTTGAAATTTGCTGAGAGAGTAGATCTCAAATGCTCTCACCACACACGCAAAAAAAAAAAAAAAAGGTAAATATGTGAGGTGACAGATATGTTAATTAGCTTGACTGTGGTAATCATTTCACAATGTATATGTATGTCAAAATATCAAGTTGTACACTCTAAATATATATAACTTCTGGTTGTCAATCAAACCTCAATACAGCTGGGGAAGAAAGGTCATCATTTGGTCACTGTTATACTTGATTCAGAAAGCATCATCAATTGGATTCTAAAATTAGTAAAAGTTTGAAGAGGAAGTACCTGTCACTTATTAATAAGTACCTGCACTTATTAATTACAAAGAGAAAAACAGTTATTTTACAGTAGAGAAACCTGGCAGACACCATCTTCATGATCAAAGTTAATATCACCAGGAATGGAACAAACAGACATGATGTATCTCATGATACTGAAAAGAAACAGTATCACTTCTGTGGTATTCCTGCCAAAAATACATTGCCTGAATGGGAACCAGCAGAAAAGCTCAGACACAGCCAAACTGAGGAACATTTTACAAAGTAACTAGTCAGTACTCCTAAAAAATGTCAAGGTCATGAAACAGAATCTGAGGAACACTTACAGATGAAAGGAGACTAAAGAGACATGATAACCAAATGCAAATTGTGATCCTAGACTGGATCCTGGACCAGAAAAATAAATTGTTTTTGCTACAAAGGAAATTACTGAGACAGTTGGTGAAATTTGAATACGGACTGTAAATTAAAAGCTAATATTGTATCAATCTCAACTTCCTAATGTGAAAACTATACTGTTATCACACTGTGAGAGAATGTCCACATTCTTGGGAAATACACACTGAAGTATTTAGGAGTGAAGGGGCATCATATCTGAACTTACTGTCAGAAAAAATAATATACACACACACACACAGTGATACAATGATAAAAACAATTAGGTAATTATTAACAATTGGGGTTTCTGAATGAAGAGCATATAGGAGTTCTTTGTATTTTTGCAACACTGTTATAAGTCCAAAATCATTTCAAAATAAAAAATTTCAAAACTAGAAATGAAGATGGGTATCTTACGTCTCGTTAATCCCATATAGGGATCTCCACTTTGGTGTCTGTCTTCCATAGTTCATGGAAGATTTATGATTACTTGGTAAAAATGGGTTGATGATTGTTGATTGGCAATCAGAGTGCTTTACTCATTCTCTTTCAAGTCTTAAGGGATTTTTTGAAAAGCAGCTACAATTTTTAACATATAAAGTTAGATCCTGGGACAAAGATTGTCCAAGGAACAATAAGGAAGCAAAAATTGGTCAGCTGGAACTGAAAGATCTCCACCAGCAGACCAGCCCTTCCTCTAGTGGAGTTTATTACAACTGGTGTAAAATGAATCCCAGCCCAGAGGTTGCAGTAAGGGAGAATGAAAAGACAGCTGAGAATAGAGAACGTCATGAGACCCTGAAATTCAATACTGTTAGTTAGAGACTCTGGGTATGGTTAACACCAAAAATGAATAGGTGCTATTTTGCATTAAAAAACGTTTTTTAAAGAAAAAAAAAAAGATATTTATTTGCAATATAAACAAAGTCCCATTGCTGCTTCAGGATATATATGTATATATGTGTATATTTGTAAGGGTCACACGTTTTCCTTCATAAGATCATAAAACAAAACTAGCTACT